>NC_050521.1:9498012-9533639 GCF_002922805.2 Oryzias melastigma | reverse complement strand
CATCATAAAAAATGATACAAAAAAAATTGATGCAAGCAAGAAGCTAAATGCAACCCACTCTCAGTAAAATGCGTACATATGCCACGACTTTGCACTCTGAAATACCGTGTATAATATACGCCAAACACAGTTTTTGCGTGCATATGATACGCAATGGTAGAGGATAGGTTGCGCCGGCGTACAATATACACGCTTTTTAGGTTTCGTTTTGATCACGTGGTCAGAAATCCTCCGGCTCTTTTCTAAATGACGTCGTTCCTGGTTAAGGTTAGGATTACGGTTATGGTTAGGGTTAGAAAAGCAAATTGTTCATTTGTGGGGCTGTCTGTGATGCTCACGCCTCCACCAGGGGACGTGTCAAACGTGGAAAACACATTTAACACGTTTAGGACCGCGCGTATTATATGCACGCAAAAACTGGTTTTGGCGTATATTATACACGGTATTTCCCAAATCGTGGCATATGTACGCATTTTACTGAGACTGGGCTCCTAATCGCCACTTTAGGTCTCAAAGACTTGGGAACAGTTTCCCCTTAAGAAAGCACAAGGTCAAAGATCCTGGAGCTTCATGAAAATCACAGAATCATCACATATTCCACATTAATGTAAGGTCCCTTAGACAGATGAGCTTTTTAATTGAATGTGCTTGCAGAATTGATGGACCGAGCGGAGCTTTATCAGTCATCGTCTCCTCCACTATACAAAATGACTTCCAGTGATGGAATGAACTCCAGAACAGCTAAGTGCGAAACAGATGTGCAGGCAACAGAATTACTTTTTCCTCCCTCTCCATCTGTTCAGAAAATGTGATCAGATGGGCACGTCATTTACTTTTAAATAAACACATACCAGCTAAAACATGCTAGAAAAAAAAAAAATTCTGACTCCTTTGGGGCGAATGATTAAAAGTTGCAGACAGCAATCACCCTGGCTGCAGAAAGAAAACGTTTGTTATGTCAGTAAATTATGATTGATTGAGTACAGTAAATAAATATTTAAAAAATAGATAAAAACACATAGTGTCACCAACTACAGTTGTGCTCATAAATATATACCATGGAAAAAATGATCATTGTAAGCTTTTTTTTTAGAGAAAATTAATATGACAAAACTTTTTTTTTCCTAGTACTAAACCACTAAATAGTGATTGGATTGAGCCCTTTACTGTTAAACAACAGCATTATTTATTCAGCACATATAAAAGAGAAATACTTGCAAATCATAAAAACAAATGATTAAATTATACGTTTTACGTATTAACAAGCTATTATGGAGGGAAGTGGAAGAAGCCAGAAAGCTCATAACACCACCCCCATGTTATTCATGATTAAATCATTACTCAATCACTTCCCAAATGACACAAATCAAAGTTTTACATACTCTTAATACCTTGTACAGCCTCCTTTTGTATGAATTGCAACTTGAAGTCTCTTTGGGTCGTTGTGGAGGAGGTTCTTCATTCTCTTTAATGGTAAAGCAGACCATTCTTTCTGGCAGAAAATCTCAACTTCCATTAAATTCGTGAGCTGTCTTTCTTGAACTACCTGTTTGAGATCTTCTCAGAGTGGCTCAATAATATTAAGGTCAGGACCAACTGAGATGGTCTCTCCAGAACCTTCACCTAATTGTGTTGTAACCAATGAAAGTAGGACTTAGCCTTGTGTTTGGAATGTTGTCCCGTTGGAATGTCCAACAGCGTTCATAGCTTAAGAGTGCTTTTCTTCCAGTATCTTCTGATAACATGCTGAATTCATCTTGACATGAATTTTAACCAATCCTCCAGTGTCTTTATATCTCACACATCCCAAACCATCAGCAATCCACCTCCATGTTTCACAGTAGGAATAGTGTCATCATAGGCCTTTTTCACTCCTCTCCAAATGGAACATTTATGGCTATGGTAAAATAATTCAATTTTGGTCTCATCACTTTAAATGACTTTGACCCAGAAGTTTGAAGGCTTGTGTCTGTGGTGTTTGGTGTATTGTAAGAGTAAGTCTGTTTTTCTGGCAGTTGTGGCAGCGATGGTCTATGGCTGTCAAACTTCCCTCATCAGACCCCCACAGATGGAAGTGTCTGATCCTTCTGCTGTGGCTTCAGTACTTTGTTGTTACAAGGCCTGCCAGATGGGTGCTGGTAAGAACTGTTGAGACCCACAAGATGTATGCTGACAAAAGACATTCTCTGGCTCCCTGTTATCCCGTAACGGTGTGGTTGTCCTCAGCAAATCTACCTCTATAAGTGGAGAGCTGCAAGCTGGAACCATGTTTTGTTGAACCCTTCCTCATTTCCAAAGTCATCAACCCAGTGGCAGTCCTCCTTCGACTACCTAGAATTCTTCAGGCTGATCTTAGTTGTCCAGAGCCAAGCCTGTGATCTCCCACAACCTTGTGCCTCCATCCAGATCTCCTCCACCCCCCAGATTCATTGATGGGGGTTCTGTCTAAACTGTTTGTCGGTTGCTCTGTTCCAGGTGCGGGAGCAGGGGTGTGAGCCAAGCATGAATCACCCAAGTCAGCATTTCCACCTTTTTTTCTGAACAGTCACTAGCACAGATGGTGCTAACTAGAGCCATCAGTGGTCTGGAAGACTCAAGTGCTGCAGTAGTCTCAAACATCCTCAAGACTCCTTACAATAAATCAATTAACTCATTCCTATTCTGTGTCATTGCCTTTTGGGGTTCACCTAAGAGTCATGCCACTAATCTGACACTTAACACTCAGAGTGCAAACAATTGCTTCTTTAAGGCACATTTAAGTTTTAAAAATTTTCACGCAAAAGATGGTGTAAGTTGGTTTGGACAATAGTGTTCCCCCAATTCTTCTTGTTTCATGGATTGTGTTGAGCATAGATCAGTAACGGACATTCTTCAGGGTTTCGGGGATTTGGGCCATTTGCAGATGTTTGCCATCATTAACCCTCACAAATATGGGGGGAATAAGGTAAAAATATAGAAGAGCTGTTGAACCAATGACAGCTGTAAAATGTAGCAGTAAAGGTTTGATTTTTACCAATAGAGAGGAACAGTTGGTTAGCAGTAATTATTGCCTTAATTATTTTTTTTTCTTTCAAGATGTGGCACAAACCTCAATTGCATTATTTTAAAGAAAATAAAAACAAGTCTCAACATGAACAGTAGCGAAAGAAAAGTTTGTTTTTTTAAGAGTTAAACACTTGATTTTCTAAAGGTTTGTGTCTGTAAAAATACGTGAAAATTTACAGCGTCCACAAAAAGTTTCATATAGTTTACTAATGGGATTGCTGCTGAAAAAAGGGCAAAGTTTTTTCACGCAATCTATTGTAGCACATTTGCCACTGATAATTATGCAATGTGGGTGTTTTTGGCAGAAATACTAGATGCAAAAAGAGAAGTACAGCAAAATACATTTATACTATACATATAAAAGAATTGTAGTCACTGTTTTTCCTCCTATATTTTGAACGTCTAATAGAAGAATGCACACAGGGACATTCTTACCTACAAATGTTACAGCAAAAGATGAAAAAGACAGTATCTTTTTTGCTCAAGAAGGTACTTTTGAATGGCATTGATTCTAAGGCTAACATATATAAAATATTGCAAAGTTTGTGTTTCTGGATGAGAGAATGGTTGATTAGGAACCAAAAACTAACTGGCATGACTTAATTTACCCAGGCATTCAAATTTGACATTTTTATCTTTGATGCCTCCACCAATCTCTGCAGTGCTTCTCTTCCACATCAGGCCCCAACTGCTGCACTCTGGGGTAGCTGGAATAAAGAGCCATCACCACCACCTGTACCCCATCTTTGATCCCTCCTGCGAGGGCGTTGTTGGTCATCATCAGCACAGAGACAGGCTGACCAGCTGTCAAATGTGCACTGCAATGGCTTGAGCATCCCACATTAATGTGTGTATCACAGAGAAAAACGCATCTCGTGCATAATAGATGCCAGACCATTTTTAAGGGATGCATCTGTTCTTTTAGTTTGCACCACCCCAGCATTTGTGCATTCTGTACAATCCATCACTCAGAGGTAATGTACATAATCCAGCGCACAGCAGATTTAATGGCTGCTGTTTGTGTTACTTATCACAGTCTTAGCTAATCACCTGCAAATCCTAATTATACGACAAATACAATCTCTTTGTTTGGGATCTTAATGAATCAGGTTCCCAAGAAACTTAATCTTTTTATCTGATTTCTCTTCATCCACAATAAGACTCTACCCACCAAGTTTACCCTAAAAAGTCTGTTTTCTCCAAGCTCTAAGGATAGATGTAAAGTCAGTATTTGGCCCTGTCCCTTTGTCTAACCTTTATATAGTTTTGTGGTACCGTTTCTGCTTTGAGTAGATGGTTACAGTTAATCAGTTGCTCAACATTTCATTGCAGTAATGTTGATCAAACAGATTTCTCAGATGGTGCTTTTTCATCATTGAAGTTTTTGTCTGCATCTAAAAGATTTTATGTTGAGGCCCGCATCATTGCAGGTTTTCACCCAAATCAATCATCATATATTTCACTGAGTTTTGATGTACTGTGTAGCTATTTAAACAACTTTTACTTTTTTTTATTTTTTTTTTGGAACTAGGATAAGCACACTTTGTGCTCTCAATTATTTCTGTTTGCAAAATTTTTAGAGAGAAACTTTATGTTTAACCTGAGCAAAACCTTTGCTCATTCGTTCATTCATTCATCTTCTTGTCCGCTTCTTCCCTTTCGGGGTCGTGGTGGTGCCGGAGCCTATCCCGGCTACTGATGGGCGAAGGCGAGGTTCACCTGGACAGGTCGCCAGTCTGTCGCAGGGCCAGCAGTGAAAAGTTGTTCCATTTATTTGGATGACTGCAGCTTTGGTTAACAAGAAAGGCGTATGTTACCTAAGAAAAAGTTAGCAACACGCCTCGTGGTGTTTGACTCAACATCAAGATCCTCAAGCTTTGAACAGCTAACAGAATTTGTTATGATTATGTGGACATTTTACTCTATGAAAAACTCAGTTCTATATAGTTAATGTGGCAGACCAGCTTCTCAGATCATTTTAAAATCACTCTCTGTCAGTTGTTCAGAATTTTAAGTCATTTGAGCTAGGCTTCATCTTCGAAAATAACTTTTTTAATCATTTCCACGGTGGTGCAGTGGTTAGCGCTTTTGCCTAAAAGCCAGAAGGCCCCTGGTTCAAATCCCGGCTGGGGAATCTGAAACAGAATTATCAACACCGGGACCTTTCTGTGTGGAGTTTGCATGTTCTCCCCGTGCATGCGTGGGTTTTCACCGGGGACTCCGGCTTCCTCCCACCGTCCAAAAACATGCTTCATAGGTTAATTGGTGACTCTAAATTGCCCCTAGGTGTGAATGTGAGAGTGAATGTGTGTGTGATTGAGGCCCTGTGACAGACTGGTGACCTGTCCAGGGTGAACCCCGCCTTCGCCCATCAGCAGCCGAGTTAGGCTCCAGCACCCCCGCGACCCCAACAGGGACAAGCGGTCAGGAAAATGAATGAATGAATAAATAATTGGTTATTTTAAATTTTCCCTTGGTGTGAGTGTGTATGTGAGTGTGATTGTGGCCCTGCGGCAGACTGGTGACCTGTCCAGGGTGTGTCCTGCCTACCCAGAAGTGGCAGAGATAGACTCTGGCAGCCCTGTGACCCCGAAAAAGACAAAGCGGTTTAGACAATAAATGGATGGATGAACCAGTTTATGGTTATCAACCATCTTCAGTGGTAAGAATCACAAAGGGAGCAGGTCACAATGTGTTCAGAGAAACTGAGCATAGATTACCTCAGGCTTTGGGATTAAAAAAAAAGTTCCCTCATTTCTAAATTGTCTATATTACAGGTGTAGAAGCACAAAGAAACTCTAATTATGGATCCAATTTCCCACCTAATTTTAGCATTTTTGAACTGAATAGAAATCAGTATCTGGATTTTTTTTTTGTGAAAGGGAACTTGAAGGAGGTTTAATGCACTTTGGTCTTTCATGAATATGTTCAAGTCCTGTAAATGTAGTTGATTTTGTTCTCGAGTGTGTAGCTGTGTTCTATGAGCTCTCTCATTTTCTTGTGCTGGCACCTGCTTCTGTCTTCAGCTACTTCAACGCAGACACATTCAGTCCTCATGCTCATGACTGATTGACTGCACAGTATGAGAGATGAAAAGGAATTTCACACCCAGGTTATTAAGAGAGTTGAGGATTATAATTGATATGCTTCCCTTTTATAAACCATGAAATAAATTAATTTAGCAATGCTATTCAGCAAATGCAACGTAATGTTCTCTTCATATGATTAAATCAGCTGCAACCGTTCACTGCCCTTTAGTGGAGTGACACTGGCATGACTGTCTTACTCAAGTCACCCCTTTCTTTGCACATGTAAAGCCACAGTAGGAAGCAGAGCTCTTAGCATCCCTGAGAGGACAGAGTCAACTGTATTCTCGCCTTTTGAGAGAATGACAATAATAGTCAAGGCAAGGATGAATATTTCAGAAAGATTAGATCTTTATCTACCTTCATTTTCACAGATCTGAGATCTGTTGTTTTAAATGGACACATTAAAATTATTGCTATTCAAGTTTTTTTTAATCATGGATTTTAATTAGAGCTGTCAGGCGATAAAAATTTTTCTTCTTTGACTTTCAGCTTATCCCTTTCGGGGTCACCACAGCATAACAGCACCCACTGTTTCGAATCAGTGATTTGGCAGAGTTTTTACGCCGGATGCCCTTCCTGACGCAACCCTGTACTTGAGGGGCACAGGGACCCAGTTAGGCAGCAGCGTCAAGGGTCTTGTCTAAGGACCCAATCTGGGTGGGGATCAGTGGACAACCCTGGGAATCGAACCCAGGGCTCCTGCGTGTCAGCCCTTCACCTAGCCCACTGAGCCACCCAGCCACTAGGCGATTAAAATTTTTAATCGCGATTAATCGCAAATTAATATGTGGCCTTTTTTTAGGAAAAAAATGTGTGCTTCGTGGAATTTAGCAGTTCTACATTAATTATGAAAACAAGAATGACAAAATTTATACTTTTCATCAGGACTACTTTATTTTGTAACATTGTATTGAGATAAACTTTCTTAACAATAAAAGGCTGTAACATAAAATGCCTAACAAAAGCCCAAGTGCAAGTGAAGGGCATTTTAAATTCAAAACTTCAATCAACGTTCAGTAAAATAAAATAAAAAACATCAAAAATAAAATTTCCATAACACTTTCATGTTCATTTTTTGTCAGGACCAAATCTTTTCCTCCTCTGCTGAACTAAAGTAATACATGAAATAGAGATTTATCATTTCCAATGAACTTTTGTTTTTTAAAACATTAAAGACTGAGAAAAGCGGGATACACTGTGGATAGTTTGACAGTCTGTTACTGCCGCCGCGTTCTCTGGCTGCAGCTCGATGCAGCGACGTGTCCAGCGAAGCTCACGGATGAATATGCCGGCAGACAGGCCGCTATGCTGGGGCTGGATCACGCTTAAACCTCCAGAACTTTGGGATATTTTGCATATTTTCACGCGGCGAAAGAGGGATGGACCACACACTCAAAGCTGAGATTTATCTTTTCATCTACAAATAACTGGCGTTGTTTAAACTACATTTAAAACGTCCCCCGGTGCACTTGCTGTTCAGAACGTCGGGGGTCCGCAGCTCTCGGGACGCGGCGCCGGACGAGAGCCGGTACCACCAGACGTGGTACTGGACGGGAACCGGAGCCGGGTTAGGGTGCAGGAGCTCTCCAGGTCCTGGCGCCAGGTCAGTTCTAGCTAGCAGCTCGGTGGTTGGAGACCCGCCCGTGATCTAGTGACAGCCGGTGAGTTAGAGGGCGATGAGGGACGCCTGCATACACGGTATGAAAAGGCACGTATGAGAAATTCCGCGGTTAATAGGTCAAAAAAATTGTCAACGACACCCACATGTCAAGTTAACGCGTAATTAACGCGACAGATCTGACAGCCCTAATTTTAATATTGACATTTTTCAAAACATCACTTTCTCTGCATTGCTTCAAGGTCTATAATGAAGCAGTAGTTTAATTCTCACCCACAACAAGGACCTAAAACATGAAAGTTCACATTTTTCCAGTTCAGTCTAACTGGCTCAACTCAACTTGTTTTCACCTTATGCAACTTCAGTTTCTTCTGTTCTGGTTTTTAGCATTTCAAACTTAGTTTTTTGAGGAACAGTACAGAAAAGAATGTCAAACATAGGCTTTTATATGAAATTAATGTCAAATTTAGATTTTTTTTTTTTTTGTAAATTTGAATAATTCTGCATGGAATTATTGATATACATGTAGGTGCACAGGATCACCTTAAGCTGTGGATCTGTCAGCAAGGATCCCAGGGAACCAAATAGATGGAGCAGCCTGATTAGCACAGCACAGAGCAAACAAACTGTCTAGTTGCACTGACATTCAGTATCTAAATGAACCAAGTGAACCCCCAAGGCACAGTGAGCAGTGCCTCTTCAGAGTGCCGTGTCTTAGGCTTAAAGCAGCCCTGCTTTAAATCTGCTCCACACCATCCTCACAATCAGGACAATTAACACACCTGTGCAGCAGGTGAACTCAGTTTATCCTGCTACCTTTTTATATCAGCGTTTTTGTCAGTAGCAGTCTAAAATATCTTATAGGTCATGTTCAAACGTTAAAGTGCAAAGACTGTCTTTTAAACAAAATGCTTATTTACATGGGGGGCAGACACCATATTCCCTCACCTGGTGTCTTCAGCCGCAGACGTTTGGCTACCTGCTGCATTAGGGAAAAAAAATACTGTTGCTAGGCTGTTAAGAATGTGGAAAAAAGACCAGCCTAGAAAATTATAATATGCTGAAAAGCTCAGTGAGAGTGGGAACGCGCATGAAATGTGGGTTTGTAACCATGAGCAACCTGTTCTCTAAGCCTGTTGTCTTCTTAGCCATTGTTACCTGCAAATAACTGCCCAATAATGTAGAAACAGAAAACATTTTTTTGGCAATAGCAAATAATAACATGTCTATTTACAGACACAGCTCTGTGGTTTTGACCCAAGGGTGAGACGAGCCACATCAGATCTCATTTGCTTTAACAGGAAGATTCTCTTGATGCTCAACACCTGCCATAAATTCTTCTCTCAGACAGGACATGCAGAGCTGTCTCAAGGATGGGTTTGCCCGTGTAAACCTGCAGGAAGCTTTCATGAAGCAGAATGGACTGTGATGGACTGCCATTACATATATGAAAGTATGCCATCAAGCATGCAAGTCTGCCTTATGATTCTGACCTTGATCATTGAGAAAATATGAGGCAAACATGCAGCACTGCATTTAACTGCATGTTTTCGCCAACTTTGTAAGACAGTTTGATGGAAACAAAATATGTCTTTGCTTATAAAATCAAATTGTATTTTTACCCTTTTACGAAGTCGATGTGAATTCTGCAATCTCATTTATGTTTATGCTATTTTGTATGACAGATGAAGCATAGCTCTTTGGTACATTTGCAGGGATGCTTTTTAATCCCGTAGAACCATTTGTTTCATATTTAATACATACTTTTCTAAACCCCCATCTCATTATAATAATCCAAACTTTCTTTAAAACCTCTTATAGTTAGTTGGTCGTTTGTTCTCTCTTGGTCATGCCTGTATTGCATCATCAGTCCACTAAAGACAGTAGACAAGCTTTTCCTGCTAATTTCAAAATGGCCGTCTCCATAAATCTCAAGAAAAACAATTTGGGTTGGAAACGATTTGCTAAATTTCAAAACTTTATGGAGACAATAACTCATTTATTTACTTTTGTTTTTGTTATGTTTTTGAATGCTGTGTTGAAAGAATCCACAACTTGTTGATAACAAGATTACAACACAGCTACACCATGTTAAAATGTGTGGATTAAATTTGAGACAGTGTGTAAATAAGGTGTTTTTTTTCCTAAATTGTGTCAATTTTTTTGCATCTTAGACTAATCTTTTTTTATGAGCAAACACTTAAAAATTCCCCAAATGCAGCATGACAGATACTGCCATAAATTTCATAAAGAAATAATGCTGCAATCTTTTTGGTGGAATTGTCAAAGTGTTTAAAAAAACATCTAAATTTCCAAAAAGTTTAATTTTCTTGTTTTTTTAATATAGTATGCTTTACATGGTTAATGTGAACTGTCCATGTCAATAAAAGTAGTAAAAAAGGTTTACATTTAGTCCATTACCACTCTTAACCAGTGCAGGCATGTCAAACCTCACAGACCAACATCAAGCATCTGACAAAATGATCCTCCACTCTCAGAGAGAGCAGCCTCTCTTTAGTTGAAACAGCCTAGCTCAAGGTGAGCATAGGGATCTGGCTGCTCTGTCTCTTTCTTCTGCATAATTTCACAGCAAAATTACATTTGACTGTCAAGGGAAACCCATTATAGGGATGCCAAGAGGAAAGTTTTCATAATACAGTAAAAATCATTTAAAGGAAACTTGGTTTTGCTCTTTAGCTGTTGGTTTTCCCTCTTATATTCAGAATGATGCTTAATGAAATCAAGTGGACAACAGAAACTGTAGCAGGTCCATGCTTGGGCAGACCTGAAGGTATCCTGAACGCTTCGTCTGTTGTCCCAGTTTTAACCAGTCTCAGAGCGGCTCTGCTGGACAGAGGCCGTCGATAGTGGGGCCACACTGAAACATCAGCAAACGATTTTCTGATGCACCTGGGAGACCATTGGTTCTTTTTTAAATCAAAGCTGCAGCCCACAGCTGCTCTGGATGAGAGTTGAATCATAACATCTTTTGTGTGAGCTGACAAAATTTAACACATCGCTGAAGCTTAACTCCACAGCATCTTATCAAAAACGAGATTTAGAGAACGACATCAGCCTCATTTTCTCCCTGTCAGCCTACGAGAGGGAGAAAAGCAAAAGCTGTGTTGTAGGGTTGAAAAGGTTGGAAACGTGTTACTTCACAGGAAGGAGCTTTAACTTCTGTCCAGCTGTGTTAGGTTGACCAATATATGAACCATTCCTGAGGTTGTTTTACATCTTGAGATCAGTCGCACATTATAATTGTGAGACATAGTGTGAATTAACCATCATTTGTATGCGACATGACTCAGTGATTGTGTAGCACAGCTTCAAGGGGATTTGGCCTACATTCACTTACATGTTCATGACTCCCCTCGGCCCTTCCTGCATTTGAAAAGATGAAGGTGTCTCCGTGCTCTTTTATATTTTATTAACATTCTATTCATTCACCTTATATTTTATGCATCAACCAAGTATGCTAGTTGTCACCTGATGACAGATTTGGTTCAGGGCAGAAATTAAAGAGTAAGGTTAGAGCTGGAGGAACGAGTGGCTTTGTGGTGAGTCTGCCACTCTGTTCTCTGCTGACAGCTTAATCAGACTGCTGCTCACTGACAGAACCCTTGTTTGGAGACACTGTAAGAAAATGGACAAAATGAAATCTTTGAGTTCATTTAGGCAATTGTTTTACTTTGAGGAGTTCTTGGAGATATACAAAATCATGAAGCTGTTCTTAAATGCCGTTTCTTCCATCTGAAGGCTTAAGTAATAACAGGTTGGAGCAGATCAAGGGTTTGAACCCCTAAACGTTAGACATACCTTGTACATGGCTATGCACGTTTTTTTAAGATGAGACTGCAAGAAGACAGATGCTGTCTGGAGACATTTGGGTGTACCATATGTGTTTGCTATGGGGGCTTGCGACTTAATGACGTGTAAGATTGCGATTGGTGCGGACCATTGGACCACCATCCCATGACATGTCTATGCATTGAGTTTTCCAGAAGAACCGAGGAGGACTGAACAAGTATGCAAATAATCACAAAAGGGGAATGATGTTTTACAATAAACAACAACAAAACAATCCGATGAAGAGGAATCACAACAGGATAGGAATCACATTTGAAAGAAATCAGGCTGGGAAGCGAGAAAAGTGTGCTGTGAAACGTGACTGTTTCGCCGCTGATATATACAAATATATTTATTAATGTTTAATATTTTAAAACAAGGCTGATGTCCTTCACACGTATTTACGTGCAACCAGCACAAAAACTGATGGAAATTTACGTTGATCTGAGTGAGGTAATATGTACAGCCAAGATACAGATGGCTACATTTCCTGCACGTATTTTAAGTGTCTCCGAGGCAAAAAAAAATTGTCGGTTTCAAATATATATACATAAAAGGGAATTATTTGCACGTAATTTTGGAAATACATGATGCCAGCATTGAATTTCTTTCTTGGCCGCACAGACCAGAGGAAGCCCAGCTAGAATATGGAGTGCTGACTTTCTGCTTAGTGACATAAACACTGAGGAGAGCTGCAGCTAGAGAAGGAGCTGTCAATGCAAACATGGTAAAATATAGTTATGAGAGAAAAGAACTTTAAGTTAAAAATTAAAGCGTGAAGTGAAAACAAATGTATTTAGAGCCCGAGCAGATCTTGACACTTAGTAGTTTGTAGTAATTATTCAGCCTTCAAACTCAGTCACAGAGACAGAAACGGCAGAATTCAAACAAACACCCCAAATGAGGTTAGGCGTGTTTGGGATTATGGAGGTGGACGCAGCGCCTCACAGATCGCCTGGATTGCGGTGCATGTTTAGTAGTTTTGAATCTGGCATCACATGTCAATCACCATGAAAAGGTCGTGAGAAAGAGGCGGGTGCAAAGCGCCTACTGAGGCTGGTACAGCTGGAAATCTGGCACTGCACTGACTGCAAGCCGCCCAGAAGACTACAAAACAATGCATTGTGGGAAACGGTGTCCTGGTAGTTCTTTCACTTTGACGGGATGCTGATCAGAAATGATTGGCGCTAAATGAAGGAAATCTGTGTATTTTGTAACTCTTTCTGGAATGGAAAGTAGTCGTTGAACCTTTGTTTTCTGACTGTGGTCGGAGGATGGAGGGGAGATCTCCCCCAGTGCTGAAAGCTGCTCTTCCTCCGGGGTTCACCCCCCGGTCCGAGCTCTCAGAGCCTCTAGAGCGCGTGAAGCCAAAGAACCAGTCTCATTTCTTATAGATGAACTGTCTTTATTATTTTTTCTCGCACTCTAAAAATGATAGCTGTGCATTGCCTTTTTCTTTTTCATTGCGGTGCACACTCCCTCTCTCGTGCACACACCCTGCCCCCTCCTGCACCGTGATGAGCTAAGATGCACTTATGAGACACACAGGTTGCAACCAGTCTCTGATGTAAAAACAAACAACATGTCAAATAATCTGTGTGACAGTGCACATTAAATTAACCCAGTGGCTATTTTTCATCTATCGTCCGTGGACGCATGTTAAAAATTAATGTGAAATACCTAATTGTAAAGATCATACTAAGGAGGAGAGGCATTTTATAATTCAATGTGAAGGACACCCACGACCTTCTGTTCTCGTACAGTCTCGCTGTCATCTTTATCTCAGGCACCTTTTCCCCACCCCCGCCTGCAGCCGCCTGGTCTCCCCGATGATCCAGGCGAGGCACAAGTGATCTCAAACACACCTATTAAAACCCTGGTATCACATGTTTGACAGGTGGCGAGCAACAAATTCACCGTGCGGTGAAAGAGTGGCTGGCCACCGGTTTGTGGCTCTGAGGTTGTGAAGCTCTAGTTTAATAAGAACAGCCAGCACGTCAAAAAATGACGCTCAAAACATCACTTTTTGATGAAGAGGTCTTAACCATGGATCAATGGAATGAACATGTGTTGATTTGGGAGGATTTAGGCATTGTTTTTTATTAATGAAGAACCAAAATTGACACCTATTAGGAACCGAAACCAAAAACTGCTTTGGCACCAGAACCACATAAAACCTAATCGGTGCCCAACCCTAACCACAACAAAAGTCCACTTTCTCCTTGAGCTAAAATGTAGTAAATGTGGGAGCAAAACTGTGTGTGTGAATTTGTGAAAGTAAACTAGTTTAGTGTACTATAACTAACCTCTTTAAAGTCCCCTCCAATGAAAATCCAGTTTTTGAGTTTGTAACATGTCTGTGTGGCATTTTTCTTATAAAAGACAACAAATGTAATAAGAAATCATTTTGTTTTTGCATTTCCGAGTATTTCTCCTTTTAAATCAATCAAACTGTCTTGGACAGACTGTTTGAATGAATGATCTTCTTTCCATCAACAGCTCTGCTGCACATGCACTAAACCCTCATCTGTTCCTAGTGTCTAGTTCAGGTTCTGGAGAAGAGAAGATGGTATCTTCACATTGACTGCAGTCAAATGAGCCGCCGTTCACATTTCTGTGGTCAAATCAGCATCACTGGATTTTTGGTGTGAGTTTCATCCAATACTTACGGTAGCAGGACTGAGAACGCTGGAAAATCTCCACCAGACTCCACGGAGCTTCTTGATGTGACCACAGACCACGGGAAATCTGCCTGCAAGCCCTGAAGAGGACAAACAATGAAGACAATGGAGGTTCGTCCCCCACCCAAACACCTCCAAACCATAAACTCCTGACAGGTCTCCCTCCCCCTTTTACCCTTCTTCCCCCCACCTGAAATTCATTGAACAGCGAGTAGGTATTGGCCTTCGGCCAATCCATTTTTGTCCCCTCTGTCACCAGAATGTTCAAAGGGAAGACATAAAGCCCCACCCTCTCCTGTACAACATCATATCCTGTCCCTGCAGTCAGATGTTTGATGTGTTGAGGGTCCAGGCTGTGAAAATACCAACAGTCTTGACGTTCTCCAGAAAAACCTGGGACCCTGTTCATTAAAAACACACACCATTTCTGTACTTACCACTAACAGGATCAATGTAATCTGGCCAAAACAAATACAAATGATTTTAAAAGAGGTAAACATTCCTTCTGTGCATTTCCAGAAACACAAGGTAAATGAAATATTATTACTCCTAGACCTCTCAAGTTAGCATTCTTGAATGTCAGGTCTTTAGCAGGAAAAACACATTTTAATTAATGATCTTACTACTAAGTGTAACCTTGATTTTATGTCTTTAGTTGAAACCTGGTTAGCCCTACAGCTGAAGGCCACCTGGATACTGTGCAGAATTTAACCTTGAGTTTAGTGAACTGCTGTCTCTAATTTGTGTTGATTTTGACTGTATAATCATTGCTGGAGATTGTATTAGCCATGTTGATGACCTTGAGAACAAAGGAACTAATGACCTGAAAACATTCTGGAAAATTTTGGGTGGACTCAATCTGTAACAGAGCCCACACAACAGAGGACATATCCTTGATCTATTGATTTCCAAATGTCTGAACATCTCTAAGGTTACTGTATGTGATTTAGGTCTGTCTGATCACTGCTGTGTTTTCTGTGAGAGCACAATTCCAGTACACACAAATGTTTTGAGGGAGGAGATCACAAAACGGTATATAACTGAAAATACTAGTGAGATGTTCAACCAGATTTTCTCTCTGACTCCTCCCCTCTCAGGGGATTCAGTCAATGAACTTGTTAATAGCTTTAATTCCAACATGTCAAATATCATGGATAGTATTGCTCCCAGTAAGGTGAAGGTGATCTCTGGTAGGAAAAAATCTCTATGGCCATAAATATGAACGCAGATGGAGAAAGAATAAACTACAGATTGATTACGACATCTATAAAAGGAAACTTCACTTTTATAATTTACGACTGAGAATTCACCAAATAACCTATGAAGCATGTTTTTGGACGGTGGGAGGAAGCCGAAGTCCCCGGTGAAAACCCACGCATACAGGGGAGAACATGCAAACTCCACACAGAAAGGTCCCCAGTTGATGTTTCTGTTTCAGATTCCCCCCCCAGCCGGGATTTGAACCAGGGCCTTCTCGCTGTGAGGTAAGAGCGCTAACCACTGCACCACTGCGCCACCGTGCAGCCCTGTTTAAATAAAGACAGTGGAAATATGTCAGTGCTAGTATTACTGGATCTCAGTGCTGCGTGTGATACAGTCACACACAGTCAATACTACTCAGACCACTGGAAAAGTGGGTGGGTCTCACTGGGCCAGTGAAACCCACCTGGTTCAAACTGGTTCAAAATGTACTTAGAAAATAGGAAATATTTTGTCTCAATTGGTAACTTCACTTCTGAGCCAATAGAAATTACATGTGGAGTACCCCAAGGCTCCATCCTGGCTCTGGACCTGCAGGTTGCTGACTCCTGATATGGATGCAAAGCACATGCCGACACTGCTGTGACGTCATTCAAACCTTCCTTGTTGTTCTTTAATAGAATTAACTTGAAGCAAAACTTCTCATCCGTTGCAGAATTTTTTAATGTTTCATGGCATTTGTGCTTATTAGCATAGCTAGGAAAGAGTGTAATTTTGAAATAGTTTTTTCAACATTTCCAGAATTTTGATAACGTTTTGTACATGTGTCATAGAAACGCAGCTTTTGTGGCAAAGTAAAAGATCAAAATACAACAAAAAAAATGACTACATGATGTTTTCTCAATATAACAGACTTCCAATCTTTACTTTTAAAACACCAAAAGGTTTCGAACTCAAGCAGTTCTGACAGAAAAAAATATATATTTATATATTGTTTTTATGTGATAATTTATCACATAAAAACAATGTTTGAGCAATCTGAAAAGATATTGACCACAAATTTCTTACTGATACCATAATATGTATAATAATTATAATGATAATAATAATAATATGTGTTGATATACCTTATTCCAGTTTACCATCCGTTACGATCAGCCCTCTGCGTTAATTTAATTAATTTTATACTTTACACATAATAAACAAAAGTTATGGTGTGCAGCTTTGTTTTGGGTTAATTATGTTAAGAACTATAAATGACATGTTCTTCTGCAATTTTAAAAATCCTGCACTTCATTTTGCAGATTTGACTTGAGCAGACTTGACTCTGCATATAGAGGTTCTGTCTCTATTTCCAGTCCACTCAGCAAAGTAGTAGAAAACACAAAAAATTGTCTTTATGAATGCTCTGTCACAACAGAACCTTTACCTGACATACCATCTGGAATTCTAAAATGCGGTTGACTCATTAGCAGATCAGTCTTTTTGAGGTTTTGCGTTTAAATTAAAAATAACATTTTTTAAAAAGTATTCAATTATAAATATTTGCTTTCTTTCTTGCCATTAAGCCACTTAGATGTTTGGAATAACAGTTCTTGAAGTAGTTTGTTTACAATTTAAAATGCTTCTACAATGTCAGCCATCTTGAATCTTTGAAATGCTTTGTGTACTTGTGTTTTTCTGAGTGTGTTATCTTTCTACCAAGGGCACTTGTTCTGAATTGAAATAAGTCTAAGCAGGGTTAAAAGACTGTGCAGTTGGAAATGAAAGACCTGAAGCCCTGTGAGTGTTTCCCTATTTTGTATTTCCAGGAAAATGTGCAATATCCCCTGCTGAGTGAGCTGTGGTCGCTCTCAGGCAGAGAAATGAGGAAGAGAAGAAGAAAAATGCTGCCATAACTGTGCAGCTATATATTAGTTTTTGAAAAAAGCCCCCTCACTTCATTTAAATTGCCTCTAAGTCAACTGTGCATATTGAGCTTCTAGAGGGAAGAACTTTATAAAGCCACCATCATATGTGGTGTTTTCCCCCTGAAGTCATAGATTAAATTCATTTATACTGAGCGGCTTTCTGCCCACTTTTTTTGTTCAGGGATATTTGGTTGATGGAAATGTGTAAATGAGACATGAAAACTCCTGTGAGATGCATCTTCTGTTGTTGAAAATGTTAATTAAGCATATCGCAGATCTGAATATCAGATACATCTGCGTTAAGATTTGCTTTTTATGCTCTTTATCCTCTTCTCTTATCCTGGTTACACCCTCCGAATCTGTTGCTAATCACTCATCTATTTTACCTTTGAGCCACGCAGCGGTTCAGAAAACTGACAGTTCCTCATTCTTGCTGCCAGTTTGTTGACCTTTTTCTTCTTTTTAATGGTTTTTGCCTGGTTGTTTTTAACCCTTAATCTGGAGCTGAGAAGTATGCATGTGGCGTTTAAAACTCATTGCAGTCCTGTATGCTTCTGAAAGTTTCAGCTTCATCAAAGCAACACATTCATATTTGCTAGACATCAACTTTAAATGTCCAGTCATAAAACGGCTTATGCACAAACTGTCTGTACATCTGGTCATTAGTTAATCATCCAGTAACACATTTGTCTAGGATAAATCCAAGGATTGGTGAGGAACCAAAACATTTCAAGCACACTTAGAAGTAAAGCAACAGTTGTGTTTCTTCACCAGTCCGTTTCTGTCATTTCCTGTTGGAGAAGACCCGCTCACACAGGACTAATGTGGCTGGCATGTGCAGATGTCATTTTGCCAGCTGGTAAAGGTTAGAGTAAGCTCTTGTCCGGGCTGTCCTGTATTAATGCTGGACCTCTTCTGGACATTTGCTGTATATCTCCTGGGCTGCACCTGCAACAAAAATAAATTGCTAGGTAGCAAATAATACAAAGAAATCCAGATCAGTTTCTTTACTTCAATAGCTTCCATATGTTTTCCTGGTCAGGTGTTGCTGCTGCTGTAGCTGCTTCTGTCGTTTCCTGATGAAATGTGTAGAATTACTGAATATTTTGCAATTACTCTGGCAGTGGTGCTTTGTCGATATATACACACAATTGTTTTGAACTGAGGGTCTAAAACAGTGGTCGTTACCATGACTCAAGTGTTCTCTATTTGATATCTTTCCTTCAGAATCATACTTTCAAAATTTAAGCGAACTGATCGATGCGTTGATCTGAAATCTTGATGCCTCACTTGTGTGTCACATGACTTTTGCCATGCTTCAAACAAGAGCTTAAAACAGCACTTCCGGGACTTCAGCGGTTCATGCAGGGCAGAGTGGATCAAGCAGAACATCGTTGACCTGGCTATGGAGATGTTCTGTAGGGGGAGGTGGGGGGGTATCTGTTCCAAACAAATTTGCCTTTCTGGTAAAAATAATCCAAACTCAGATAACAAAGCCAAATGCGGAGGCTGGTTGAGGGAAGAAATGTGATAAAACTGTGAAAACTTCTTGTGGGCTTAAACATAGACTTGAGGTTTCAACAAACATTAGAAAGTGACAACTTTATAGGCGGAAACGTCCATTTTTAAAACAGGACACAAGTGAACAGCAAGAGTATAACCATGAAACTGGAAGACAGGAGGAAGAAAACAAGGGGAGGAGCAGCTGACGTGTTAACCCACTCCAATGAAAACCGTGGTTGTGGTCTTCTAACATGTTCTTGTAGCATTTTTCTCATGATGTTGGACATTTATAAAGAAAATTAATATTAAAACTGTATTTGTTAATGTTTTTTTTTTCAAATTAGGAGCAGAGAAAAAAAGTTCAGTTAGAAAAAGTTTTAGCTGTGACAAAGTCGCTACAGTCAGCAGGCCACAGGCTTCCTTCTCTGCTCCATTCTGATGTATGCCCTCGTATACTCAAACTTTACGACTGGAAAGCTCCATTATTGTGCATACGTTTTGTTGCATCAGTAATGTTAGGTTGGGGTCGTGAGGGGCTGTAAGCTCGTGGGAGAACGTGTAAAAAAAAGAAATGATGGGAAATGAAGGCAGACTTACTCCACACCAGTGGTTCCTCCTACAACACAGTGGGAATTTCTAAAGAACTCCTGCCACTCTGCAGAAACTATGTCCTAGAAAACAAGGTTTTTTTTTTTTGTTTTGTTTTTTTTCCTAAAATCTGCATAATGATTAAAACACCTAAACAATAGATCAAAATATGGTTGCAGTATTCCTGTTTGAAATGTCTAACCTGTTCAGACATAGCCAGACCAGACTGTAAAAAACAGAAATCTGTTTGCGTGTAAACATGTAATGTATTCTTTGATCAAGCAGAAATGAGTTACAAACTGGGCACTGGAGAACTGTTATTCTTTAATAAGATGCACTTTCATTTATCCAGAGGCGATATGCAAAATATCTTCTGATGCTTTCAGCAATATGTATCGACAGCATTACTCTGACTAAGCTTAACAGTCCTTGGGCCTGAGAACATTTGCACCATGGTCCTTTTTAATGCTGGTCATCAAGGACTCTTTTCCTCCAGATATGAAACCTGAAGGAACCCGAAAAAGAGCTGCAAAGAATCAGAGGCCTTGAAAGACGTGGCTCTCAAACAAATAATGTCTCTCAAGAGAGTGTGACAATAATTATTTATCATATCAGAAGCAAATGACAAGCATTACATGGCCAAGCAGAAGACAAGAAGGTTGGGTGAGAAACAGCTGTGCATGCAGCTGGAACCCCACAGGGCAAACACACTAATGTTGTTTACACAAGCTGGAGGCCAAAATAATACAGCGTCATGGTGTCAGGTTTTTATGTTCTCATCTTTAAAGTATTTCATTTTATCAGCTGTCCCTTGCTCAGTGACTGAGTGGTACTGACAGCTGCGCTTCATCAGAATAATGGATTCTTTGATATGCTTGGAGTCTGTGTTCAATCCAAACTCAAAACTTTGCCTTTTTCTGGGTACTTTAAAAACACTGCTCTCCTACAGATGAATGTAGGTTTTATTCTTTTGATTGAACTGTGTTCTCTTCTTTGACTGGTCCTTTTTTATGCCTTTGAATTGCCTCTGTATATAAAGGTACTGTACAAATAAAGCTGGCCCATCTGCTAGGTTAAAACCTGCTGTCTTTACAATTATAACAGAAAACAACTTTTTGGTACAACCAGCATTGTATTTGTCAGGAATAAGTGGCGGTGGACACCAGACAAGGTGGCAGAAAAGTAAAACATTTAATAGACAATAGATGACAAATACTTGAGCAACAGAAAGGTGACACAGGAGAGCAGATGACCTGATAAAGGTCATGTCACACTGCCAAGAAGGACACATAAACCATGCAAAGATCAGAAAAACTTCATTGAATTTCTGCATTTTGACAATCAGAGCACTGAGAAGAACTGAGCATTGGATCAGCACCATGGACAGCAACCACAGCGTTCCCTGGCGATCCTGTTTTAATCAAACAGTGGGATTTTCCTGATCTGCACCCGTTCTAAATCGGCTGCACGGCGCCAGCTGACGCTGCCCACTGGGATGAGGTGGGGGGGACCCCAACTGTTGCTGGCGAGGCTCGTGAGAAGGGCCAGAACAGCGTACATCCAGAGTCCATTCTCTTGTGACCGGCATTCTGCACAAAATTACTTGCGCACAAGCACCCCCGATCTGCAATGCTCAGTGGCGGCTTGGTAGGACTGCAGAAGAGTACCATAACATACCATTACAATACCATAATATACCAGTACGTAATACAAACATTTATTTATTGAATTCAGTTTGTGACTTTTTCTTTACAAAGGGAGATTGTATTGTTTGTTTGTTTTTGTGTTTGTTTTTCTTTGCTTTTGTAATGTTTTTTACATGTTTGAAATAAAGAAAATATAAAAAAAAACACTGAGGACCAAAATTTGCCCGAATCAGTAATGACTTGCATATGAACACTATGTACCCATCACCTATGGTGATATAAATCGACTGATCTTTCACCCTCCCAGCAGTCTATACCAAGTGGGGGCCCCCGGCTCCTCTCTTCTGGCATGTGTCAGAATGCAGGTTGCGAGAAAATGCGACTCTGAATGTGCACCTTGTCTTGGGCTTTGGCTGCGTCGGCTGGCGTCTAGCAGCTGACTTAGAACTAGTGCAGGACCAGGGGAATCTGACTTTAATTGAAACAAAGCATCATGATGGCCCGTCACAGTGTAATGGAAATTATACATTTTATCTTTTGTTTTTTTAACTTTTGTTTCACTACATTTGAATCTCTGAACATTTAATGTGTTTAACTTTTGGGCACAACTTTGGAGCTACAAGGTTTCTCCATGCTTCCTAAACGTGTATCTACTCTGTTGAATACGTTTTCTACTCTTGAAAATGCTTGACAAACATTTCTCTATTCCTTTGGATCTAACACATTTCCACCACAATCTTGGCGTCGCAGGACGACTGTTTGTTGAGGCTCGGACCTGAGGGATTGATCAACCTGAATCCCACACAAAGATTCGTCCTCACCTTGGCAGATCCCAAAAGTGACAAGGACTGTGGAACGGGATCTCAATCAGCCACAGCAAAATCATCAGACTTCGACGGATTGATAGATCCGGTGCGGAGGATTCCATTCTAGAACATTCCCAAAGTTTTTTTTGTATAAGTTAATTTAGGACATCAATAAGGTCCATCCGGCTTTTGCCCCTGAGACAAATAAAGTGTTTTCAGAGAAAAAACAAAAAAATAACAAAACAAAAAAAAAAAACATTTGCTGAAACCCATTATTACAAAAGAGTAGAGCTGTCAGGCGATTAAATTTTTTAATCGTGATTAATTGCATTGTCCATAGTTAACTCGCGATTAATCACAAATTAATATGTGGCCTTTTTTAGAAAAAAAAAATGTGTGCTTCGTGGAATTTAGCAGTTCTACATGAATTATGAAAACAAGAATGGCAAAATTTATAGCTTTCATCAGAAATACTTTATTTTGTAACATTGTATTGAGATAAACTTTCTTAACAATAAAAGGCTGTAACATAAAATGCCTAACAAAAGCCCAAGTGCAAGTGAAGGGCATTTTAAATTCAAAACTTCAATCAACGTTCAGTAAAATAAAATAAAAAACATCAAAAATAACATTTCCATAACACTTTCATGTTCATTTTTTGTCAGGACCAAATCTTTTCCTCCTCTGCTGAACTACAGTAATAAATGAAATAGAGATTTATCATTTCCAATTAACTTGTTTTTTAAAACCTTAAAGACTGAGAAAAGCGGGATACACTGTGGATAGTTTGACAGTCTGTTACTGCCGCAGCGTTCTCTGGCTGCAGCTCGATGCACCGACGTGTCCAGCGGAGCTCACGCCATGAATATGCCGGCAGACAGACAGCTATGCTGGGGCTGGATCACGTTTAAACTTCCAGAACTTTGGGATATTTTGCATATTTTCGCGCGGCGAAAGAGGGACGGGCCACACACTCAAAGCTGAGATTTATCTTTTCATCTACAAATAACTGGTGTTGTTAAACTACATTTAAAACGTCCCCCGGTGCACTTGCTGTTTGGAACATCGGGGGTCCGCAGCTCTAAGGACGCCGCGCAGGATGCAAGCCGGTACCACCATCCAGCAACTGGGTCTGCCTCGTCACGCACAGCATGACAGAGGAGCTCTCCACGTCCTGGCGTCGGGCCGGTTCTAGCTAGCAGCTCGGTGGTTGGAGACCCGCCCGTGATCTAGTGAGAGCAGTCGGTGAGTTAGAGAGCAATGAGGGACGACTGGGCGCGGTGTGGAAAGCCACGTATGAGAAAATGCGTCAAAAAAATTGTCGGCGTCATGCACATGTCAAATTAACGCGTAATTAACGCGACAAATCTGACAGCCCTACAAAAGAGTTCTGTGAGTATAAGCTAATAAGTTATGCAGACCAGGTATTCCTTAGACTTAAACGTTGTGGGAACACCTGTAAAATTCCCATGATCCATGTAGTGGAAAGGCTGGATGATAAAGGTTGTTACCAGTAGTTTCTGGATGACTAACGAACAATAATTAAGCAAGACCAGGGATTTTTTACTGTGAATGGTGACGACTAGCAGATCAGATTGTGAAATCCGTTACAGTGTTGACAGAAAACTATAGAAATGTACAAGACCATTGTATGATGTCTAGCTGAAAAAAAATTGTATATATAAAAGATTGAATCAAATATTAACTTAAGCCTTTGCAGAATGAAATAAGAAATGCATTTTTCTTTCCTCCCATCCATACATTTTCAGCCCCGTTTTGTTCCAGTCGGGCTCCTGCAAGTGAACTAAGCTGCGAATGGCTAAACAGGGAGTATGCCCTGGATGGCTGGCCATTCCACCACAGGGCCACATACAGACAAGCACACCCCTTCACATCTAAGGGTTCATTTAGAGTCACCAATGAACCCAAAGAGCTGCTTTGGACTGTTGGAGTAAGCTGAATGTTTGGAGATAACCAAGTGTTTACAGAGAGAACATGCATACTCCACACAGAGAGAGCTCAGCTGGAATTTGGGCTTCCTTGCTGTGAGGCGAGTGCTAACCACTACACCACTGTTTAAACTAATATTTCTTCCCACTTCTTGCCAATACTTTCCATAGCTAAAAGCTTGAAGAGGCAGCAAAACCTGATTTCAGGGAATATGATCAGGTTCTCTGGTCTATTTTACTCAATGGTGTCCTTTTTAGCCTAAAAAGCATGAAACTTCATCTTCAGGCACTCAAGCATCTTCTGTTGACATCTGTCTGGGAGCTGTGTGATATTCCCTCCTGACACTGACTGAGCTGCTCTCACAGAAGACTTGTTCCAGAGGCGGATAAGCCTTGCTGAGTTTGAAACCCAGAAGACATCATCACATCTGGTCCAGAGATGCACAGCAAGAAGCAATGAGAAATAAATTCCCCTAATGATGATCAGCCGGCCTTTGGCCTGATCCAGTAAAGCTGCAGGCGGTAACTCTAAAGACAGACGAAAATCACCCAAACTGAATGCAATCAAGAAATGTTGCTGCTCATTTTCTTTTAGACAATCTTAAACTCAGTGCCTCACATTTGCAAACAGTAAACATTTTATGTTGTGCCACTAAATATATGCCACTATGTTTTGATATCCTCTTTTTAATTCCAGCCACGTGTCTCAGGAAATCAATCAACTGTGGAGTATTGCACTGCTGAACACAAAATAACCTTCTTCTGTGGGCTTGTACTTGTGTTTAGTTTAGTGAGATTAGTCTAGAACACAAAAGGTTTTTTTTTTTTTTTTTTTTGTTACTCAAACATCTCTTTCCTCATTTCAACATGTCATCTAAATTTGTAAAGTCATTCAACACATATAGCTAAAGCAAATCTTACTTTAGACCCGACCCGACTTCATCAACAACCACGCTTTCTGATGGAATAATGACAAGCCATGAGAAGAACCATTTTCTGTATCATGAACCAGTGAAGAGAACCTGAAGACGGAGCGTTTAGCTGAGAGCTGAAAGGCTTTACATGGCTGAGCTACTTTAAGTCGAGAGGCTCATAGAGCAACGTTTGAGAAGTGTGAGACTCCAATTGTTTCTTCAGATTACTCTCAGGCAGCAGGATCTCACTTTTCTTTGATTTTTCTTCTCCTGATTCTGCCTCCAGTGAAGTTCACAGTCAATCTTTTTGAGTGTGACTGCAAGCTGAATAGACCAAACTGCTTTGCTTCAGAACCATGAAAGCTCAAAAAAAAAAGGATAAAACGTGCCTAGTATTCAATTAGTTAGTTTAAAATAAAAAGGAGATAACATACATAGATATTTATTCAGTCATTTTATCCTTTAAGCACACTAATATTGTAAAGTGAAAGAGTGTACTTTGGAGGGCGCTCATTCTTTTTATCTCAGTCCTGTTAACCCAATTGTAGGCATTGTGTGTGGTTTGTTTTTTGTCACTTATACTTTGGGTTTTGAATTGTCCCTAAGTCACATCAGTTTTAGGCTTGTCAAGATTCACAGCCATCTTCATTTCAGTTCATTATCCTCAGCTTATGAAAGTATTTGTTTTTTTAGTTCTTTCTTAGGTCATCTGCTCTGTTCTGTTCAGTCACCACTTTGGGTTCTCTGCAGGTTTGTGTATGTTTTGGTTATTTTATAAAATGTTTTGTGTTCCTATTACCAAGCCTGGTCACTTCCTGACAAAGCGTTTAAACAGTCTGATGCTGTTAAGCCTCAGCTCATAGACCCATGTTTTAGGAGAATCATTGTCTATGCAAACAAGTCTCTTTTAAATCTTCTTCTTTTCCTTTCGGCTTTTCCCTTCAGGGGTCGCCACAGCGAATCAGTTTCCTCCATCTAAGCCTGTCTTCAGCATCCTCCACTCTAACACCAGCCACCTTCATGTCTTCATTCACTGCATCCATAAACCTCCTCTTGGGTCTTCCTCTAGACCTCTTTCCTGGCAGCTCTAGACTCAGCAAGTCAAACAAGTCTCTTTTAAATGAGTTTCCTTATTTCAAAGGAAAGACGTTTAAATTACATGGGTGGTATCAGTGTGCAAACACAACCAGATGGGTCTCCATCTCCTTCCCTCTTTTCTACAATTGACTAACAAGGCTCCAAACAGATTTACACAGAATCTCTGCTTTCATTTGAAACTACAGAAAAAAGATTTGTTTTCTTTCCTTCCTCCACTCATTTCATACATTCCTGCTGCTCAGAGTGTCAGACTGATAGCTGGTGTCTTTCAGAGGGATAATGTTCAGTAGCATCATAGAGGGTAATGTGACCATCTGTTTTTGGTATTCTTAGGAAGGACCATCGCTTCTCTTTGAAGCAGAAAGAACTTTACTGCAGACCCAATGGAACATGTTTACTTCCTGGTACACACTTGTTCAGCTGTGGCTGCGTTTCCTGTTCCCAGTGAGGAGCGAGGGGGCGGGGCGTGAGCAGCAGAAGCTCATCCAGACTCCAGCTGAAGGTTGACTGGCTCAGTGGAAGCTGGGAGTTAAGTAGACATGGTAGTTTCAGCTGCGTGGAGCTTTGGGTTGATTAAAAACACTTTTAAAACACATAGAAAGTTTACATTGTATAGGGAATACATTCCATGCAGAAAAGAAGCAACTGGATGCAGCTCTGCAGAATTTTTTTAAAAGTTTTGTTAAACTGCAGTACCTTCCACAGTCATGTTTAAACACTGGTTTCTTCCTAGCAGACAGGAACAGAACTGAACATAAGTCTCTCATCGTATTATCATGTAGATCTGAATGAACAAATCTGAAATGTACGACGGAGTATTAGGGCCACCAAAAGAAAAAAAAAGTAATATTACGACTTTTTTTCTCGTAATTTACGAGTTTTTTTCTCGTAAATTTACGACTTTTAATCTCGTAAATTTACAACTTTTTTCTCGTAAATATATTGAAGTCGAGGGGAGCCAGCGAATTTATGCCGTGAGCTGAAGCAGACCGACCAAACTGTGAAAAACGTCTTGGATTTCATAAACTGAATGTTTAAAATATTTCAAGTGTTTGGAAGTTTATTTATTTGATTTACAGTTTATTAATGTTTTATTTGTTGATGGTGGCTTGCAGGATCTCTGCAGATTACGTTGATGAAGCCGTCGATATCCGCGCAGCTGTTCACTTCCAGTCATTTCTTCCTCCGCGACAGACCAGATCTCTTCTAACTCTGTGCTGCTTCCGTCTGAAGAGGACTAGTTTTCTGAATTTTCAGTGTTCTTGTGCTAATGTAACAGACAACTGTCATTTCTCAGTGCTGTTTTGTGTTGAGACAGGACGTTTCATTTTGAGAAGGAGGAGTCTGGAGCTCTGTTTACATTCTCCTTAGGTTTCTGCGCATGTCAGAGACATGACGTGATGTGGCGAAAGGGCTTCTGGGAAATGAAAGACAAAATAAAGTGACGGACCTGATAAACATGCATTTCTGAGCTCTTTATTTACACATGAAACTCCACACTACCAACACCAAACCAGGAAATAATTTGGTTTTGAATCACCAAAAGGTTCAGAATTTCTTTGATTTTTAACACCGATCTGGAAATAAATCTTAACAAGATACTCCACGTCAGCTCTGATAAACAGACACACTTGGGTTTGTTTCTCATTAATTTACAACTTCAAATCTTGTAGATTTACGAGTAATATTACGACTTTTTTTCTCGTAAATTTACGACTTTTTTCCTCGTAAATTTACTACTTTTAATCTCGTAGATTTACGACTTTTTTCTCCTAAATATACGACTTTTAATCTCGTAAATTTACGACTTTTTTCCTCGTAAATTTACTACTTTTAATCTTGTAGATTTAAGACTTTTTTCTCCTAAATATACGACTTTTAATCTCGTAAATTTACGAGAAAAAAACTCGTAAATTTACGAGATTAAAAGTCGTAAATATAAGCTTATGACTTTTAAAGTCATAAATATACGAATTTATTCTCGTAATTTAGCAATTACGACTTTTTTCTCGTAAATTTACTAGAAAAAAACTCGTAAATTTACGAGACAAAAAGTCGTAATATAACTTTTTTTTTTTGGTGGCCCTAATACTCCGTCATAGAAATGTAAGTTGCAAGATTTTTTTTTTTTTTTTTTTTTTGGTCCAAACATTTACAGTAAAAACGTTCAAACATAAAGGTAGCTAAAAATGCTCAAAAGAAGGAAAATAAACTGTCAGATTATCCAGGCCAGGTTGAAGTGCAAATGTGCCAGCAATTGCTTATTTAACAGTTCATGAAATTAACAAATGAAATTAAATCTCTTTTTGAAGAAATTGGTTTCATCTGCATATTTCAGTCTATATGGCATCTCCAGAGGACAATGTTGTTCTGCTGTGTCCAGCTCTTCCTCCTGTCTCTGCATCAGAGTCTCTCAGCCAGCAGCATGGCTGCTCTCACCACAGTCTTCAACCTTTTCTTTCATTCTGGATGACACTCTGATCACACGTCACACATGAAACCTTCCTCTACACGTTCAACCTGCTTGTATTCGCCTCTTTGCCACACTCCTCCACCTTCTTCATCTCTGCTACGGCACATCTCACCACTGTCTTCCAGCTCTCATCCAAAGTCTAATGTTCTCAGCTTCTCCAGACTTCCTCATCCAAACCACAGGTTCTCTCTCTGAATCATGTCTTATGTATCTAGATCCACAAAACATAAAGTACCTCCTTCAGACCTTCTCTGTTCTTCCCCAGAACATCCTCAAAGCAAATACTGCATCTGTGGTTCACTTTCTCTGTGTATGTAGTCCTCCATAGTGGCTCTCTGGCTTTGAAGAAAAATACAAATGGTTTCAATGCTCAATGGATTTGTAGTTTGGTTAACTTTTTTTAAAAATAAAGTTTCATCATTTATGTTGAAATTTTTAACACATTTGATAGCTGAGAAAATGATGGTGAAAAGTTAAATTAAGCACTTAACCGTCTTTGCAGATGAAATGGGCTACATGTAAACAAATATAGTGTCACAGCATTTTATTAATAGAATGAGTTTTATGCAGATTCAAATCTTCTGCTGCACAACAACATCCATGTCTGGTTCAGAGGCAAAGTCCTTACAGTACATATAGATATATACTGTAGATATTTTTAAGATTCTACATCAGTTTTGTTATGTTTCTATATGAAAAGGGGTGACAAACATCAAAGTCATAATAACAAAAGGGCCATCTTTTCATTTTTAATTCCAGTAAATCCAGTACATTTTCCCCAAAGTCAAGATGGGAAACACCTCAGAAAGTGGTAGAGAATGAGAGGGCAAAGATCCTGTGGGACTTCCAGATCCAGACGGACAGGATGGTAATGGAGAACCAACCAGACATTGTAGTGGTGGATAAAGAACAGAGGAAAGCCGTTGTGGTGGATGTGGCAGTACACAGCCATGGTAACATCAAGAAGAAGGAACATGAGAAACTGGAGAAATACCAGGGACTCAGAGAGGAACTGGAGAAAGCTTGGAAGGTGAAAGTGACAGTGGTGCCCGTGGTAATTGGAGCACTCGGGGCTGAAACCTCCAAACTGAAGTAGTGGCTACAGCAGATCCCTGGAAAGACCTCAGACATCTCAGTCCAGAAAAGTGCAGTGCTAGGAACAGCTAAGATACTGCAGGACCCTCAAACTCCCAGACCTTCAGTAGAGGACCTGAGCTAAGAGGAGAAACCACCCACGGAGGGTGAGGGGGCGTTATTTTTAATAGGGGAGCATGAAGCAAAGAGGGGAAGTGGTGGTGAGTAGGGTCGCTTCTTCTTCACTCCCTATCCATCCATCCATCCATCCATCCATCCATCCATCCATCCATCTATCTAAACACTGTCATGATTCATTTACAATAAATATTTACAGTAAAAGCTACATTTTATAAAAGAATGGTTTAATGGCCACAAAAACATGAATAAAGTGTAATTTTACAGATGAGGGACATTGTGTTCTTACTGAGTTTTGTCCAGTAAGAAACTGGACCAAATGTCTCATTTAGCATAAAAAGTTGCAGACCTCTGATCTAGAAGCTTCCTCTCAGTCCCCCTGATTCATTTGACTGTGACAGTATAGAATCTTGTTGCTCCTTCTTTTTTAAGTGTTAATGTCATACTGGACCTGTGTCATGAGTGATTTCCCTATTCTAGTGTCTTCAAGAGCAGAAGAAACCAAGTGTCACACTAGAGAGCTTTTGTTTTAGCTGCTAACACAGCTGTATATTTTTATATATTTTTTTTGATTTTACAGAAGTTTCTTTGTCACAGAAAGGCTGTCTCATTAATTTCCTCTTCTTAACTTTGCTCTGAGAAGTGCTGATTGGAGTCACTAGCTTGTGTGAGGCTCTCATGCAGGAGAAGCTTCATTAACTGTGTTTGGTCTTTAGGCTCTCTGGGAGATCAAACAATGAAACTGTTTGTGATGTTTTCTTTAAATGACCTTTGCATCGACGCTGCTCTGCAAGTCTTACGTTTCTAACTGCACTACAGGGAGGTGGGGTTTTAAGGCGGTTTTAGTGAAGCCTAACATTGTTTTTGTCACTCATTTTGTTCTCTTATTCCTGGAGAAAAAGACAAAAACAAAGTCCTAGCTCTCCTGGAGCTGCTGTTGGATAAGTTTTGAATTTGTTGTCAAAGACTTCCTGCCTCTTAGACCTCCAGTGAACCTTCCTCCTTCTGCTTCAGCAATCTCTTGAGCTTTGCTCATTACCTTCCAGTTTGCCAGTTCTAAAATGTCAGAATGCTTTGAATGATAGTGAATAGTTTTATGAACACGCTTGAGCTCCTAAGAAAACTCTTTACAGATGAAGATGAAAAAATGGTATTCTCAGACACGCAGAACTCATCGTCCTCTTTGCTCATCTTCAGATCATCTTAAATTTGAGACGACATGTTTGAGCTGCTGCTTTTCATTAGGCTGAGCAAACTTCTATCTTCTCCATCCCTGAGTATTTGAACATGCAGCATGATCTGCTGGCAGGTGGGGCTCCCTTCATCATCACTTTCTGAAGCTGCTGCTGACATCATCAGCAGAGAAAATCCTTTGTTCCCTTGTCTCTGACTCCATGTAACCATGTGTTCATTTAAAAACATTCCTGCTGATCTTCCACAGATAAAATTACTTTCTTGGATATTTTGAAGTCTTCTACGTAAACTATGGTCTCTAAGGTTAATGATGTGCGGATGGAAGCCTGCTGGCAGGTTGCTGTGAAGAATCTTTTGCCCGCTGAACTTAATCGGTCAATATCTTCATGGCTGCTTTTAAAATGTCTTCTTAAAATGTCCTTCTTTGGAGAACTTTTAGATCTTCTGGGATGTTTTTTTACTCTGTTTATTCAATTCTACTTATTTAAATTACATTTTACACATCTTATTGCTTTGTGGTTTGAGTCTTATTTTAAAATTCATTCATTAGCAGTTTTGTGCAATCAAAGTATTTTAAATGAGTCAAAAACCTTTAAATAGAAAATGTGTGACATGAAGAGTATCCTTCCATGCAACAGAAAGAGGTCCGCTTCAATCTGTTGCAACTCTTACTGGCTTATTGCTCATCTCTTTTCTTTTCAACTTTTCTGGGTTCTTTGTTTGTCTCTACTTACAGAAGGCCTGCAGCAGTCAGTGTGGGTCTCAGTATTTGTGTGTGGAATTGGATCCTTAATCAGTTTTCTTACCATCCACAAGGGACCCTAAAAAGGTAAAAGGATCTTAAAGCAGCTACTTCCAACAGAAATCAATGGAAAAACAAATGTTTCTGAGCAGGTCAGGGTTTGTGTGATCTGGAGACTTAATAAATCTTTTGCATCTGTCACCTTTAATGAAGCTGCTGCTGAAGTGTTAAGCTGGTGAGTGCAGACAGACTCCAAAGCGAGGCTTTGACAGTAATGAGGCTGACGGAGGCCTTGACAAAAAGACGCACCGACAAGTTTCAGACATATGATAAACAGAACTGATTTAATCTCTTCCAGTCCCAGTTCACGTTGCTCCCACTACAATCCATTATTTGGCCATGAGGAAGACATAGTGCATAATTGTAGTATCTGAGTTAAAATTGAGATTTTCTTGTAAAATAGTGACAAATAAAGAAATGATGGGCACCTAAATTTCTACTTCTCAGTCGCTTTGGTGCGTTTCTCAGATCAGAATTGAAATTCTCATAACTATTAGTTCAACCTCCACAACACTTAGTCATTTGTACACATCATAGTAGCAATTTCTCCTCCCTGAACAAACTGCAAATGATTTTAGACATGAATCAGTTGGTTTGATACATTTCTCTGCTGTTTTTTGACATTTCCATTTGCTTATGTCATGTCAGTCAGAATGAATTATACTTATGGATGCTGAATAGTTGTTCTCAATAAAACTAATAGTCTTACTTTCATTGCTTGAGTCATTACACTCAAAATTGTTGAACTAGTTATCAAATGTCAAATATTAGCCATCTGTCAAGTAAATTCTGTACCTTCCTTTATCATTTTGTCCTGGAAATGTCTCCTAAATTGAACAATTGATCTCAGGTGAATTTCAGCTGTCACTCATGAGGAGGTGCGTGCAATTTTAGTTGTAACCAATGACAAACAACGTGTTTACTTTCAATTATAGATGAATCCTGTGAATCCTCAATTGGCAACCATATATAAACTGTGCAGGAGCAAGTGTGTACCATTTCTACACTTCTGTGATACAAACTGGAAGGTCAGCATCGTGGAAGAGGGGTGAGGATGCAGGGAGGAAGGGGAAGAGGAAAAAGAGGCAGATATAGGCAGATTCCTAATGAAATAAGGGCTACAATTGTGGACCATGTTTGTCCATCACGACCTCACCATGGAGGAGGCTGGTCGAAGGGTGCAACCCAATACTGGAAGAACTATTGTCAGTTCAATAATTCAAACATTCCGTAGGGAAAACAGTTATTCAAACAGTAATTTACTGTATATTGTTCACAGCTCTACCAAAAGGGTGACTTTATGTTTAACATCTACAGTGACTTTACTGTACATTTCAGATGTCTGTACAAATAGGCCACAGTGCTGTCTTGAGCATTTTCAGGTGTCACCAAATATTTTTGCAATGGAAAACACTGAAACTATAAACTGTCAGAGTGAAAACATGACAAATCCATTTGACTATCTTGTTCATAAAGATGGTGTCAAGACTTTTCATTTTGATGGCACTGACAGTTTCATTGACATGAATACTTGCTTTTGAGGAATGGATAATCGATTCTGAGCATGTGACGTGCTTTTGCAGGCTATCCACTAGGTTTTGCAGTTTGCACTAATTGTTTTGAGAAATGCACTAACTGCTGTGCAAATGTTAATAGTGTTCTGAGAAACGCACCAAAGCCACTGAGAAAAACTGTAATGATCATTCAGATGATGACACATCTAAAGGTGTTTTCATAGTCCTTACAGCAGGAGTGTCAAACTCAATCACACAAGGGGCCAAAATCCAAAACACACTTTAGGTCGCAGGCCGAACAGGATAAACATTTATTGAACTCTCTAAAACTACATTCTTAAAACTGTACCTTTTCAACATAATTATGAACTAGATTTATAGCATCACCTGCAATAATGTTAGTGTGAATGCTGTAAGCTGAGTTTGGCCGCTAAACATGCTAGTGATGATAGCTGAAAACGCTGAAGGTGATAGCCAGCCAATATTTTAACTAAATGCCAAATTAGCCGTAAAAAACCTAAAACAAACAAACAAACAAAAGAAAAAAAATAGGTTAGTGAAAACAGCTAGCATGTAGCTGAAATATTAGCTATCCAAAAATAGCCTAAAAAAGACTCACTGAATAGTCCAAAAAGCTAGCAGAATGCCAATTTTTAATACTTTTAAACCCTAACTTTTTCACATAATAAAAAGGCAGGAATATTATTCCAGAATAAATCAACTTAAACCTTAAATAACGTTCAATATTTTACTCTCTATAAAAATATATTTTGTCAAAATTATACAAGTAAAAATAAGCGCAAGATAATATCGGGTCATGAATAAAATTAAATCAAATTGATCTGGAGGGCCAGATAGAATTACCTGGAGGGCCGGATCTGGCCCCTGGGCCTTGACTTTGACACGTGTGCCTTATAGTAATAACAGTTATTTATTTTGTAGTATTTGTATCTACAGAACAAGATAAACTCAAGCAGAACAGCCAAAAATGCTCAAAAATAAGAACATGTTAACAGCTTAAGACATTCTTAATGGTCATTTTGATTGATTTAACATTATTTTCAAATGGAAGTGGTCAGGTGGAGCAGCTTTCAGATGCAGCACTCTTCATGAGAGTGCTGCATCTGGAGCAGATAGGACACTGCCTCAGCAGGAGACCATTTACAGAGATGTGGAAGAATCAAACCATAGTCAAAAGTTGCACCAAACAAACTCCAGGGAAGTGATATTAGTGAAAAGCTGTTCTTAGTACAGCACTTGGGGGATTTACTTGTTATTGTCCAGTCTTCTGAAGGAGTCTGAGCACACAGGTGTGCTGCAGTTTATTCTGCTGAGATGCTCATGTCAGAGCCTCCATCAGGATGATGTTAAAAGCTTCTGCTATGCTGTTTGAGCGAGACGATGAGTTCAGGAGAGTTAAAGAACAAAGCACAAGAGCTCAGAAAGAAAAATAGGAAAGAAAAGAAACCGTGGGGAGTGCACTTTTCTTTTTCTCTTGTGGTAGAACTTTCTGTCCTTTAATGCCATAACTTTATCGCAGCACACAGGATTGCAAGGGACATAAAGTGCATGTCGAGTAGAGCTGTTGGCTCTGTTATGGTCAACTCGGGCGCCATTGGGACTGGATCAGTCAACTGTGACTTGTCTGACTTGCCTGTGTGGACAGGGCTGCTCTACATCCACAGGCGTCCTCCAGGTCAGCATGGCAGCGGACCAAAAGACAGACCACTCTGCTGCCATCATGTCACTGCGAGTGCTGGGCTGCTGCCATCACCATATGTGAAAACCAGGAGCCCAAATCCACAGTAATGTAATTGTATATTTGAAAAATAATAAATGAGCAAATCAACATTATTCAAAATCTCTTGGCAGATTCATGTAAGAACTGACCTTCAAAAAGTTCCTTCCAAAGGCTGGCGTCCAGACCGTCGATTCCCTGAGGATCACTGAACTGTGGTTTGATGAGCGACAAGCATCAAACTTCCATCTGTTACAGAGAGGAGAAAAAACAACCCCAGATACAGAGTGGATACGGTTTTTAATGTTTTACCTCACAGTGAAACAGACATGCCACAGAATGAAATGAACAAATAGAAAACATGATGGCAGCATGACTGAGATGAGGAAACGTCACATTCTGCAGAGAAGATTTCAAGGAAACAGACGAGACAAACGAGCAAGTCTGGAGTTCATGCCCTTGCAGTGTAGGAGTTACAATAGTTTTGGAGCTTCTTTGGATGAAATCAAAAGTATTAAGAAACTCTCAGGCTTTTTTTTACAAGAGCAAAAGTTTAGTTGCATGCATACTTGCCTGTCAGAAGTAGAAGACAAATCAGCGTATATACAACTCCCCATCAAGAATTTCATTCTTTAAAGCTGAACTATTTTCTATCTAGAATTGCTCTTTAGGATGAGAAGAAGTCAAGTGCTCGACTTAAGTCCACCATAGTTTTAGCCTGTCTAACTTTTTGAAACAAAGTTTCAGAGAGAATGTTAGAATGTCTCAGAACTGAATCTTTTAGTTCGGTTTTCTTGG
>NC_050521.1:9495335-9497177 GCF_002922805.2 Oryzias melastigma | reverse complement strand
GATGGAGTTAAGGAGAGGACTAGTTCTCGAGAGCAAGGACCGGACTCCGCACCACCGAGACCTGGACACCCCCAGGCGTGCGTAATTCTTGATTTGTAACTCATACAATACATTTGTGCATAAGAACAAAATCTAAAAGATTGAAAACAACATAAAATACAATTTACACATGCACAACTTTAAATTACATCAGCTTGAAACTAATTACACACACAAATCTTCAAAAAGTACACACAAATTGTATGTTATGCACACACAAAACTGAATTTACGCACAAATGTGAGACTTTTCAATTCCATAAGTGATGCTTTTAAATGGTGCTAGAATGTTGGGTCATTAGAGTTCTCTTATCAGCCGCTTTGAACTTAGATTGTGAATATGATCAGGTGACAGCTTGACATTTTCCCACTTTTTTAAAGAGATAATTAATAAAAAAAAGTCTACATGTGCGTTTTTAAAAAACACTAAAGTCTGAGAAGATGCTATTAAAGAGTGTAGCACTATGGGTAGTAATTCTGCTTAGTTTGTTACTGGATGGGTAGAAGCTCATATTGCATAGTTTCCATAAAATCATCAGTTGTTTTATGCCTGTTGGGATTCAACAGTTCAACGTTTAAGTCTCCACAAATAAATACAGTTTTGTTGCATACATCAGAAAATTTTTATTCAGTCCCCCGAATGAATTAGTCAATGTTTTATCCTGGTGTCCTATAAGCACTCTTTTTTTTATATTTTTTATCTTGTTACAACAGATTTCAATTGTCAAACATTCTAATATATTATTCATAGTAAATGTCATGCTGTCAGTTATTCTACATTTCTAATTTTTTGGACATATAAGGCAGCACCACCCCCGGGTGTATTCATTCGGTTAACATAATCAAGGTTTTATCCTTCATATTCAAAATTGAAACTCTTGTCTTCATTAAACAGATTTCAGATACAGCTCATACACTGAATGCATGACAAAACTGTTACAAATATCCTCTGATAGACGTACAGTTCTTGAACAAAATTTGATTATTAAAATAATAATAATAATAATACATTTTATTTATATGGTGCCTTTCTTGGCACTCAAGGTCGTCTCACAGTACATAAAAGCATAAAAACACAACAATAACATAAGAATAAAACAGCTAAATAACAAACACAACAGTGAGTCAACAGTTAAAATTACAGGTAAGTGTCAGGTATTGAATGCACTGAATAACCTTTAAGAGGTAAGTTTTCAGGTCTTTGGAGAATTGGGAGAGTGAGTCCATATTTTGTAGATCAGAGGGGAGGGAGTTCCAGAGTTGAGGGGCAGAAGTGCTGAATGCTCTACCCCCCATGGTGATGAGACGTGATCGTGGAGGGACCAGTCGGAGAGAGGAAGAGGATCTGAAGGAGCGGGTGGGAGTAGCGACAGTCAGGAGCTCTGAAAGATACGGAGGGGCGAGGTTGTGGAGGGCTTTGAAAGTTAAAATGAGGATTTTGTAGGAGATCCAGTGAGATACTGGTAGCCAATGGAGCTGCTATAGGACGGGTGTAATATGCTGAATGGAGGGGGTTTGGGTTATTATCAGAGCAGCTGAGTTCTGGACCAGTTGAAGCTTACGGAGGGTTTTTTGAGGAAGTCCAGAAAGACGGGAGTTACAGTAGTCAATCCGGGAGGTGACGAGACTGTGAGAAATGTATTGAAGACAATTTCTCTCTATGATCAACATTGTTATTGAAGACATCCCTAGTATAATATTCCCAGTTATAGATTTAAATCACATATCCTGGTCAAGTTCATCTTCTAATGTTTGCTGCTAACTTGTATATTGAATAAAGTCAATTGAGTTTAGATCATTCTGT
>NC_050521.1:9491738-9495235 GCF_002922805.2 Oryzias melastigma | reverse complement strand
TTTGGGGAACCAGAGTCCCTGGAGAAAACCCCAATTTAAATAAATAAATTGTATTAACAGTACATTTAAATAAAAGTAAATATTTACAAAATAAACTAAAGTAATGTGAAAATTAATTAATTTTGGTATCAAAAAACATAAACTGGAGAACACCCATAACTTTAAGTAGAAAATCTAAAACTAGGACATGGCATTGGTTCGTCATCAGTTTTATGTGGTCGTTTGTTCCTGCCATTTTAGGAAATCTGTCCTGCTGAAGGCCTGTCAAGGGAATAGGTCATCCATTATTGGTCTTCTTGGAGACATTCCTTGATGGCAGTGCTAATGTTCTTCAGAAACAATTGATTCCCTTGGGGGGTTAAACGCACTCCATCACACTGATAGATTTTTTCATCAGCTGGAACCAAGTTTTTATGTTCAACCACCACATCGAACAAGTTGGCATAGCCCTTCATGATGTCAGTGAGACAGGTCCGGTGTTTCTCCATGACAGCAGGATCTCCAACACCCCAGTTTGTCCTCGGGATGATGAGGGACAGAGCTGTTTTCATCTGAGGGTACATTTCTTTCAGGTACTTCAGATCTTGGATCATCTGACTTGCAAACAGAGCTGGATGCATTTTACCCAACTCATTTCCATCAGCATGGATGACCAAAACTTCAGGGGGACCATCTTCTTCGAAAGCAGTTTGATGGACTTCATCAACTGCGTCCATCCAGTCCGAGTCTCCAATTCCAATCCATTTAACTTTGGAGTTGAGACGTTTACCGAATGAATCGTGGGCTGCAAGCTGTGCTTGTGAAATGTAACTTGAGCCAACGATCCAGACGTCAGGTGGTCGGGTTGTTGGCGGACTGTCCGGTCCAGAGCTAACATCAGAGGAGTCGCATGTGTTCTGAGGTTGGGTCACAGCTGCTGGTGAATCTGGAAGACCACCTGCAGATTGTGTTTCACCCTCAGAGACTAGAGCAAGGTTCTGGCTGATGCTGTCACCAGTGACCTTCCTCTTTTTGGATGGGGACTCGATGTCTTCTGAACGGTCCTTTCTCTTCATCCCGTGATGGACTTGTGGGACAGATGGGGTGTTATTGTATGACTGGAGTCGGCCTCTTGGAAAACTTTGAGAGTTTGGTTGATGGTGTCACGGATAGAGCTCACAAACTTCTCAAATCCTTTGGAGGTGAATTGTATTCCATCCAGTTTGAACAGATTGCTTTTGAATGGTGTCAGTTTAGGATGCTCTATCACAACACCATTGGATGATCTGGCCTTAAGCTGAAGGTTTTTGTTGACCGTGGATCTGTCTTCATTTATTCTCATTGGGTCGAATTTCCCCCACATCAGTCTTGGAGTAATTAAGGAATATGCTATTTTCCTTTTTGTGGAAAGTGTCGTTAAGATGTTTCAAGTCCTTCAGCATCTCATAGCAGAGCTCCGAGACATTTGAGTTTCCCAAGTCGCTGCTGCCAACATGGAGAACTAAAATCCTTTGATGAGAAACCTCAGTATTGAAATGAGTCAGGACATCCCTCCAACGCATGTTCATTCTTCCTATCCAGGTCACTTTTGCAGTGAGACCAAAGTTTTCTCCAAAACATTGATCTGCTGCATGATGTGCCCCATTGATGTAATATCCCGACCCGATGATCCAGACTGTGGGCAGCTTACTTTCCCTACCATCCATCTTCGTTGATGAAGATGGAGCTTGCTGTCCTTCTGGTTGGTTTTCTGTGATCCAAGACATTTTTGCTGAAATCTAAGCAAAAAAGGATAAAAATCCTTTTTCATAGAATCCTCCGGAATGTTCTAGGGAACGCCGAGTGATCACACCAGTGGCGGGCCGTCAGGGCCTGCAAGGCCTTCTCTGCTGNTGCCCCGTTGACGAAATATCCAGAGCCAATGATCCAGACTGTGGGTAGTTTACTGTCCATATCTTCCTTTTTTGTTGATGAAGATGGAGATGGCTGTCTAGTTGAGATCTTGGAATTTCCTCCAGAGCTTCTTGGGAGATCCCTGTTGCCTGCGACAAATGGATGTCGCAGCACCTGATGAAGGGGAATTCGTTTTGCAGGATCCAACACCAACATTTGCAGGAACAGGTCAAGAAACTGTTCCAAACGTGTCTGTTCTGTCTCGGAACAGATTCCTGACTCCTGCTGGTGTCTTCTGAAGTCGTCTGGTGAGACAAACTTGACATCTTTAGGGATCTTCCTTCCGTATTCTCTTGCTGACTTCAAACGCCACTGGTTTTTGTGACTTCTGAAGTAAAACTCTTTCGTCTTGGATCCTGCATTCAACAGATGATCTGGAAAGTCACCGTGAGTTTGTGTCACGTTCCAGATCATCTCATAGTCGCTAAAGCCGTTGTAGAAGGGAAATCCAAGAAACATTTCGGCTACAATGCAAGCAAGGGACCAAACATGGGCAGTTTCAGTGGTGCGAGAACCCAGTAGTGTCTCTGGAGCCATGTACCACCTGAAATGTCTGCAGGAATCCACAGGAAAGTCCCCAACTCGACCAAATTCTGTAGAAGTAACGTTTTGTTCCTGGTTTCTTCTGACAAGCAGCTGAATCCTTGCAGGTGTCAGAATTCCACGAGTGTTTTGGGGATTCTGAAAAGCTGTTGCCACCTGACGCAGAATTGATTGGATCTCATTCAGACCAAAGGAAGAAACTGCTTTTGTGTGCAGAATTTCCCAAAGGGAAACTTCTTCTGGTTGGTTTTCTGTGATCCGAGTCATTTTTGCTGAAATCTAAGCAAAAATGGTAAAAATCCTCTTTCGTAAAATCCTCCGGAATGTTCTGGGGAACGCCGAGTGATCGCACAGTGATCCAGCAGTGATCGCTGCTCCAAACGAAAGAACAGCTTCAAGACCGCTGACCCACATATCAGGACTTTTTCTGATGATGTCAAATGAGGTTACAAGGTCCGCTCTATGTGACATCATCATCATCTGCAGCTGATTGGATGAAGACGGTGACATCACCACTTTGAGTATGACATCATCACTTTGGGGACATCAAAGTGATGATGTCACCAAAGTGATGACGTCATCACTTTGGTGACATCAGCATGACATCACTGGCAGTTGTTACATCACTGTGGTGATGAGCTTCAAAGTTGGAGAAGGGCAACAATGTGAAAATGAAAATGATACAAGTGTCATTTTTTTAATGTCAACAATTTATAATCAACATTATTATGGAAGTTTTTAGTTCCATCAGACTCTGAATTTTTTTTAACCACTAAATTTTTATTCTGATTTCTTTTAACCTCTGAATTTTTATCCTGAAGTTTTTTTTACAGCCCTTTCTTTTTCAACAGCAAAATTTTATGCTTCCAAAACTATTTTTTATCTTAAAAAAAATAAGTATTTTTAATTTCGAGCCTTAAAATTTCAATGGGTCAGAAATTCAACATAAAAAAATTAGAAGTGAAAAACTTCACCCAAAACAGTGTCACCAGAGCAAGTAGTCGATCCAAGAACACATCAAT
>NC_050521.1:9478997-9490555 GCF_002922805.2 Oryzias melastigma | reverse complement strand
TGTGATCTCCTTCATTCCAGACCACACCTCCCTCATGTTGTTCTGATGCATTGCAGTCGACCCTGAAGATTTTTCCACACTGGTGGACTTAGATGACCCAGAGTCATAGAAAATGTGACTTTTAATGTAAGTAAAAACTGTAAACTGGTAAGTTTATGGTTTTGATGATAAAACATTTGAACATTATTTTGATCTGAAATGTAACAATCCTGCTTCAGTAATTCCTGGTTAGCTGGATTGAATTAGTTCAGTTTCTGATTGATTGAACATACCTGATCCAGTCAGAGCGTCTTTTGTGTTTTAACGAGGAACATTTTGGAGAGGCTTAGTGGGAGTTCACTGCTGCTACTGTTGATTTGACCTCATGGATGAGGCATCAGGACAGAGACCTTCCACCAGTCCTCCTGATTTCTTCTACCTGGGAATAAACTCCACAGATAAGTACAGCAGTGGGTGAAAAAGAGGAGACCTTTTTCTGTTTAAAAACACGACGAGATCCATTTAAGTTTCTGTCCCTGCACTGGAGCTTTTCCTCAAATGAGACTTCAGCATCTTCAGGCTCCAAGCTGCAGAAGTGTAGCTGCAGATGAAGCCATGAGGAAATCTTTATGATTTTATTATGGAATAGCTGCATGATTCCGTATGACACTGAACTTATAAAGAGCTGTGAAGCTGTTGGATCTCATGCCGCCCGCTTTGTTGCGCTCAGGACGGACACTTCATACAAAGAGGAGCATCCATTTAGAAAAAAGTGTTTCCATTACAGTTTTGGGTTTTGTCTGTTTCGATACAGACTTGTATTTTGTTCAATTAAATTATAAAAAGATAAAAATAAAAATAAAACAAGGCTAGACCGTCCAAATTCAAAGCCCTTAACATACGATCTTCCCGCTCTATGAAGGACCCGGCCGTCGGCGACCGCGAAGACCACGGAATCAGAAGGAATTCAGACACAGCTCAAGAGACCAAAACAAACGCTGACGTCACGTCAGTGTCAGGATTTGATTGGCTGGATATCGATGTGCTCCTGGATCCACTAATTACTCTGGTGACACTGTTTGGGTGAAGTTTTTCACTCCGAATTTTTTTATGCTGAATTTCTGACCCATCGAAATTTTAAGTCTCGAAATTAAAAACACTGATTTTTTTAAGACAGAAAATATTTTTGGGAGGATAAAATTTTGCTGTTTAAAAAGCAAGGGTTAAAAAAATTCAGGATAAAAATTTTTGATGGAACTAAAAAAACTTCCATACATGAGTTTACTTTTATTCTAGACTTGAAAATCGTTCAAAGCATTAAAACACTATTTTCATATCAGGTAATTGTCTTCAGTGTTTAAAGTGTCTGGTTTTCAGTTCTACATTGTCAGATCATCTGCGATCTTCTCTTTATTTCTCCGTGAAGTTTTTGTCCTATTTTAGTTTATTTATCATATGTTTACGTTTCTACCACCCAGCTGTCTCCTGCATTTAATGTCTTCCAAAGACACCAGTGAAAATCTAAAATTATTGAAAATAAAGGTTAGCACACTGTCTTGTGACTGAGGTCCAGATGACCCAGCTCTTAATGTCAACAAACCTAAGACAGCACCTCCCGTCCTTGTGTCAGTAAAAGCACCTGTAACACCCCCACCACCCCCACACACCCACACAAGGGCGCGCGCACGCCCGCCCGCTGACTGACTTCCCCTTTCTGTGGTTCTGCGCCTGCGCGGTGCACCTCGAACTGAGAGAAGGAGCCGTGCATGAGCCGCGGTACCGCGCCGTTATCATAACAGAACCGAGCCGCAGTATGCGGGCTTCTCCCCCGCGCCGTCCGCCGAGCCTGCCCGCAGCCTGACGGAGCAGGCCGGAGCCTGGCCGTCCGTCCGCCGGCACACCGACAGACAAAGCGGGGCGACGAGATGAGACTGCCGCCGCCCGCCGACGGTGCTGCGGCGGAAACGGAGCCCAATTAACGGAATCTGAACCGAGCGCGCGCGACAGCCGACAGCCCCTGCGACTGAGGTGTTGCTCTGCCGCCGGGAGGGGGGGTGGAGGCTCGGTTATGTCCTCCGCGTCCCTTCTGTACCTGGAAGACTGAACCCAGGGCAAAAAGAGGCCAAGAGCGGAGACAACAGCCCGGAGCCTCAGAGGTGAGACTTCCTCTAGATGTCTGCGGGAGAGGCGCTGTTTGCGGACCCAAACGATCCGTCCTGATGGTAGTCTGCATGTCAGGGCAAAGCGTTCATCATTTAGAGAAAGCTCCTCCAGACACGCAGATGCGAGATCTGTGAAGAAGACCAGATTCTGGACATCACTCTGAGACCCAAAGCATTCCAGGAACTGACCTGTCAGTCTGGAAAAGGTCACAGACCTGCCTGCAGGGTCTGAGGTGAACCTTCTCAGGACGGACAGGTCGACCAAATGACCTCAAGAGCAGCTGTACTTTATTGGTAAAAAGGTCATCAAACACCTACAAGCAAAGAGCTGCAGGCCTCTGTTCAGATAGAAGCCGAGACTCCAGCATCAGAAGATGACAGATTTACTACATTAATAAAAACTCCTTAAAGAACAGAACGGGTTATTACAGATCAAAGTGCAGCTTTCCAGTCAGTTAGGGTGGTGGTGGTGTGATGGTTTGGGACTGTTTTGCTGCTTCAGTAGTGTGGTAACTAAAGGGTGTAACGGATCACAAAACTCAGTTTTAGGGTCAGCAAACATCAGTTCAGATCAGTAAAAAGTGAAAAAACAAAAGGAAAAAACAGGAAGATAAAAGCCTAAAATATATATATATATATATATATATATATACATTTTTTATTTTTATTTTTTTTTTTTAAAAAAAAAGCTTTAAATCACATTTTTGAGAAAACATACACGTGTGGGCTGAGCCGTGGCTAGTCATGATCCGTGATCCATTACACCCCAAGTGGTAACTAAACCACCAATCCTGCTGTCTGTCAAAGCTCTGATGGAGCTTTTGATTATTTGTTATCAGACGCGATTTAAACCATACCTGACATGTTTCGACGGAGACGTTCCATCTTCATCAGAGCACTCACCAGGTGGTCCTTTATCCCAGCCAGCAAGGCTAAATGGACCCCATACGGTTTAGTGGACAGAAAATGTGGACCGTGATGGTTTTATCCGCAGTTCCCATGGTTTGCCTACATTAGCTTAAGTTGACACTCAGTGGGTAGGCTATCAATGACTGCCACTGGCCGATGGACAGCGTAGCTTGCTAGCAAGCTCTGCTGTATCGAGCTAGCGAGCTCTAATCTAGCATCCTAGCGAGCTCCTCTATAGCAAGATAGCCAGCTTCATTGCTTTTGAGCTGCGACCCCCCCCCCCCACCCCCTGTGGCATGCTAGCGAGTTTCTCTGTAGTAAGCTAACAAGCCCTTCTGTAGTGTGTTAGCGAGTTCCTCTGTAGCGAGCTAACAGGCTCTGCTGTAGCTTGCTAGTAAGTTCCTCTGTAGTGAGCTAGCATGCTAGCGAGATCCTCTTTAGCAAACTAGCAAGCTCAGTTGTAGCGAAATAGCATGCTAATGAGCACCTCTTTAGTGAGCTAGCAACCTCCCCTGTAGCGAGCTAGCAAGCTGTGCTGTAGCATGCTAGCGAGATCCTCTTTAGCGAGCTAACAAGCTTTGGTGTAGTATGCTAGCGAGTTCCTCTGTAGCATGCTAGCGAGCTCCTCTTTAGCGAGATAGCAAGCTCTATTGTATTGTGCTAGCAACCTCCCCTGTAGCAAGCAAGCATCCCAGTGAGTTCCTCTGTAGCATGCTAGCTAACAGGCTCTGCTGTAGCAAGCTCCGTTGTATCATGCTAGCGACCTTCCCTCTAGCAAAATAGCATGCTAATGAGCACCTCTATAGTGAGCTAGCAACCTCCCCTGTAGCGAGCTGGAAGCTCTGCTGTAGCATGCTACAGGGGAGGTTGATATTAAGTGAGCTAACAAGTGGCGTTTGTTTGTCATTTCTCAAGAAGGAGAAATTGATAACTACGTTTTTTTCACAGATGGAATTCTATGACACCAAGTCTTTCATATATCGGAATGAAGCTGTGAAAAAAAAGCCTGGAGCGAGATTCACCAGATTTACACCACTTTGATATTTCACACTAAGGCCCAATCCGAATTCCTCCCTTCCCCCACATTTGGCCCTCCAAACAGAGCCTGATTCAGGCTGCTTCATCTGCAGGACAGGAAGTGATGTCATCCATGTGCAGACTGAGAAGAACAACAAAGTAACTTTTTTGTTTTTGGTTTTCACAGTTTAGATGTAAGTGAAAGCTCAGCATGACAGCTCAAAGCTGGACCTGCCTCTCCATGCCCGCCACCCTGGTCCTGGTCCACATCCTGGTCCTGGCTCGCTCCGCATCAGCCGCACGCTCCGACAGGAACCTGGTGCTGGAGGAGAATGTGGACGCCACTGTCAACGCCACTGTGCTGGACGCTCGAGGAAACACCGTGCACGTGATGAGCAGAGACGATGGCACGTACGGACAGAACTCCCCCAAGGTGGATGCCAGGGGTGTCGTCATCGCGCCCTCCCCACATCACGGAGGTGGATACACACACACCTGCAGCCCAAAACACAGACATGCACCTGGAGGCTCATGCATGCACACCTGCACGGGGTGGGGGGGTGACACTGCAAATTCCTGAGTTTCTTCCCCTTGGATTAAACCAAGTCCTGTTTATGGATAAACGTTTAAATCTTTCACACTCTCTAACCTGCGTCCTCCTCTGTATGTTTGTGACACTGAAACTCCTTCATATTTGGTCTGTTTCTGCTGGTTTGGTTGAGCTCATTCAGGACATTTCTGCTGGAACTTTTTATCCTTGATCTATAATTTTAAAATATGACATTTCAGCTCTTTTATTCCCCCATTATGGCTCTTTGGCTTGAAGAAAACTTCCAACATGACTAATTAATTTATGTTTAGATTTTTGACATGTCAGATAGACCTGACTGATTAAAATGATGGTAAAAGGTTTAATCTACTGTCAGAGAGGCTGATATTCAGAGGGACATTTTCTTATTGCATTTAGATCTTCAAATTATTTGGATTCTACACTAATGTTGTCATGTTTTTATTCATGAGTAAAAGAAGAAAAAGGATGAATGAACACAAAAGTCACAATATAAAATCTCCTGTTTCTTGCATTTTTAATTAAAGTTAATCTGCTGCAGCTGAAGGATCTGATTAAACACAGGATGTGTTTTATTTTGAAAGGAACTTGACTGTGCTATTGTCAAAAATGAAATAATTTATATTATAGAGAAAAACTAAATTGTAGAGACAATATCAAAGCTATATTTATAAATGAATGGCTTAATGGACTCAAAAACATAAATGAAGTGCATTTTTCTGACTTTGAGGTGAATTTTTGCGTCTCTCTCTGAATTTTGGTCCGTAAGAACCTTGACCAAATGGCTCTTTTAGCGTTAAAGGTCGCACAACCCTGAGCTGGAGTGATGACATCATTACTTAGAGTTTGGGGAGATCTTTGAGGACACTTTGTTTGTCTCAGGGTCACGTTTTTTTTTTTCTTCTTTTCAGCAAAACAAAGGAAAGGCCTCTGGTTTCATAAAACCATGTCTCAAAGTTGTGACACTTGTTTTCTCAGAAACTCCAAATCTGAGACAAACTTTTTTTACTTTCTGATTTGTGGCCATTTCAAATGAGGTGACTTTTTCTCCTATATCTTGGTTTCAATTCCCAGTTGTGAGAATATAGTTAAGCTTAGAGACATGAAAGCAGAACACATGGTAGGTTAGGGGCCTGGTTCTGTCAAGAGTTGAATTGTTGTGGTTAGTGAAACAGTCTTGAAAATAAGAATATTTGTTGACTGAGAGTGAGTTGGATTTCCCCTGTGGCTCGTACGGCCACCTTTAGAAACTTCATAAAAATGGAACGTACCATTGTCGTGCTTAATCTGAAAGTATTGGGAACTATCGTAAGGTTAATGTAAGCTGCACACACTTATGACGTATGGGTGTTGCTGCTGTACAATGCCCTTATGTGCCCTCCAATTGTCAGTCAGGTGATATTACTGGTTCCTTACTGAGTGGGATCAAATGCTGGATGGACAGTGTGTGCACGTGAAACGTTAGTGCCCTTTTGATGTCCTCACAAACTACACTCTAATTGTTAAAACCATAACTTTTTAACATAATTATGAACTAGATATATAGCATTACCTGTGATAATGCTAGTGTGAATGCTGTAAGCTGAATTTGGTCAATGAAAATGCTAGTGCTGATAGCTGAAGATGCTGAAATTGATAGCTGAAAAGGCTGAAGCAAATAGCTGAAAAGGCTGAAACTGATAGCCAGCTAAAATATTAGCTAAATGCCTAATTAGCCTAAAAAAACCAAAAAGCCTAAATTATCCAAAATAGTTACCATGTAGCTGAAATATTAGCTAAACTCCAAAATAGCTAAAAAAAATCATAGTAAATGCCAAAGTAGTCCAAAAAGCTAGCAGAATACTATTTTGTAACATTTTAAAACTGCAACTTTTTAACAATATTATGAATAATATAAAGGCAGGAATATTATTCCAGAATAAATCAACTTAACCCTTAAATAACTTTCAACTTTTCTACACTCCGACTCCATATGATATAAAGTAACGAGTAACACTATGAAATTAGACTATTTTAATAGTCGATTAGTCGACTAATCATGACAGCTCTATTCTTTTATGTCTGTTTCCTTATAATGGATTTCTTCACAACAATCTGCTTACCTATTGCAGATTCAGTCTTCCCAGTCTGGTGAAGGTCAACAGTTTTTTTCTGGTGTCCTTAGACAGCTCTTTGGTGGAGTTTGGAGTGTGACAGTTTGAGGTTGTGGACAGGTTTGTTTTATGTAGATAACCAGTTCAAACAGATGCCATTAAAACAGATAATGAGTGGAGGACAGAGGATCCTCGTACAGAAGAAGTCACAGGTCTTTGGCTGCATATCTCTACTGCAGTCAATTCATGGAAGACAAATGATGTTGAGAGATCAGGTTCATATATATATTGTAGAGCTCTTCAAAGACATTGGTAATCACGTCTCCATGTCTGGGTTCATGAGATCATTCAGAGATTCTCCCAGTACGATGAGGTTCACAATCTACTGCAGGAGCTGCATCTCATTGATGGACGCTTTCAGCGGTACTTCTGTCTATCAGTCCCAGACATGAACATTTTCACAATTTTCTCTCTTGTTTAAACTCTCAAAGTTTAAACCTTAATTTAAAAAAGAGAAGGCCGGGATTTTAAAATGAAAACAAACAGTTGTTATTTGCAATGTTGGGGTTCACCTTTTGCATTTTTGCAGTTTGTGGATTTTTTTCTTTTTTAACAGTGCTCTTTGTTCTGCGTTCTGATTGGCTGGAGAGCTTTTCAATCCATCTCCTCTGTGCCTGTTTCCTTTACATATGCAGTTTGCCAAAAATATATATTTGATTTCCTTCTATAAAACTGTTCTTCTTTTTCCGTCAAGGTTTGAACTTTGAGAGAGTTATAAAAAAGAGAGAAAAGTGTGAAAATGTTCATGTCTGTCTGAGAAAAGTGGATAGTGTGTAGGGATGAGTTTTACAGCCTGTTTGTGATCTTCACCTATCGCTGGTTATTTTCAGAATGTAATCTCCACATTAAACGAGGAGCCACCGTGTTCCTCTAAATCAGTGAGGAGAGTTCATTCTGAAGGATTCTTTAGACGCAACGAAATCGTAAAACCACACTCACAATGTCAGTTATTCCTCTGATCAACATCTTCTTCACAGATCAATAAACCAGAGGTGGCTTTGTTCAGCCTCTTTGTCCATCTGGACCTGAGACAGATCAAGAGGAAACTTGTGCCTTTTGTTCAGCAGTCTCGAGTTTACATGTGTTCCCACATGGTTTAGTTTGAACATCCAGGGGGATTCAGCATGTTTCTCTTCATCGGTAATGTTGATCTTGACTTGACTGAAGCAAAGTCCTGCTTCCTGGTTCTCCAACATAAACATGTGTGGTTTGACCACATCCCTGACTGAACCAGTCCGGTTCACGTCTGCTCATGCAACAGGTCATGAAGGATCTGTAGGTCTTCTGGAAAAGTTTTGTTCAGAGGAACAACACGACGTAGTAACACAGAAAAATCAAGCCGTACGTCAGCAGAATGAACGGTCACATCACAGACTGGGACTATTCAGCAGGATTTCTCCACAACGTAGAACTGTGCCCTTTATCTGAAATGAAATGGACTTTTGTGAGAGTAACATCCCCACATTAAAGAACAGATATTTGGAGGTATGAGAGCTGACCAGAGATAAGATAATCCCATCAATGTGACCAGTGAGTTACAACAAAACTGATCAGCAGACAAGAGTCTGTAAATGTGCCTATTGTGGTGGAGGTGGCCGCTTTCCCTCTTAAGTCAATGGAACAGACACGACATGAGGGGATCTGAAGAGCGACAGGCACAAATTGGGCGGCCAAAATTTAAATATTTGAAGTTTGGTTTGTCGCTGCGTCGCATCAGCCAATCAGGAACTCAGCTTTGGGCACGTGACATTTTCAGTGACTCGATCAGCAGGTAGAATTTTAATCCAATGCAAGCGTTTTTGTCCTGAACTTCCATCTATTTCCTTAACCTGTTGGAGCTTCTGGTTTGCAGAGCTCATCCGGCTACTTTGGGGTAAAGGCGGGATTAACTCTGGACAGATCTATGACTTTTGTTCCCACGGTGGAGCTCACTCACTCGATATGCTGCAGACAGAGAGCTGTTGTGGGGTGCAGAGGCTGCCAGCTCAAACCTTTAAAAAGAAATTTAAAAAAGAAAGTAACAGGGTCTCCTTATTTTATTTTTTCCCCTCGGGTTAATACGAGACGATCAGCCTTCATGCTCAGCCACAGAGACACAGAAACACAGAGGAAGCGGCTGTCAAACAGACACAGCCCCCTGTACCGGGAAAATCTTTGAATAATAATCATGTAAACCCGAACATGGATACATGATTACTGATGATTTTGTAGAACTCTTCACGTTAAATAAACCTGATTTATTTCTCAACATCATCTGTGCCTTCATACATTCTGAGTGAGACATCCACAGATACCGTTCCTTATACCACCATCTTAAAAACATCAGCTGGTAGGTCCTTCCACATGCGGCTGCGGCGTCAAACTGCGGCGACGAGCAGTGAATTCATCGTGCAACAAAAAAGGGGCGGGGCACGCAGATTTGTCGCGCGAATCACATTCGGCGTGAATGCCCCGTAAGAGGGACCAGATCTTTCAGATCCTCCAGAAGAGCTGCTGGAGTCCTGAATCTTCTGTGTGACCAGGACCACTCATGCTGTGAGTTTGCCAGCTCACTCCAGATGAGACTAGATCATTCTGGTCCGAGTCAGTACAAGTTAATGAAATTCCCCCTCATGCTCTGAGCATGCTCAGTGCGGCCATGAGGAAGTCGGGGTGTGTGCGGCGGCAGGGATTTTTATGTTTGTTTTTTTGGATGTTAGCTGCAGGTGTGTTTTGGTGGATTGTGGCTGTGCTGCAGCTGTGTGTGTGTGTGTGTGCTGTGGACACAGTTTATGTGTGTGTTTGTGTGTGTGCTGCTGAGCTGCTGCAGAGGCTGCTGGAGGATTGTGTGTCTCTGCCCTGAAGTGTCCGGTTACAGTCAGCCTTTACAAGGACACTGCAGCTGCTGCGTGGATCTGCAGCTCCAAACTGCAGCGTCACACGAAGCCTCTCAGATCAGTGTTTTCATGCAGTCATTATTTAAACCAAGCAGCGTCTTTTAAACGTCTGCAACACACCATGTGGTGGTTTAATGTCTCAGAGTTACAGTTACAGTTAAAAAACATCCTAATGAAACCACTCTCATGATGGGAGACATTTATGAGGAAAATCAAGATTAAAACTACATTTCTGAGTATTTCTGTATTACAATCGTTGTGAATCAGGGACAGACACAAATGCTGTTGTAGAAAGCTTGTAGCAGTTATGTAGGTGTTAAAATGGGCGGGCCATTCTGATACACTTTTAGACAAACAGATCCATGATCCTCTTTGTTTTCTTGGCTGAGCTGGAATCAAAACTGCTCGACTGGATAGCTCCAATACTGCTTTCCATCCTTTTTCCGTTGATGTTGATATAGGCTTGTGAGGGGCTGTAAGCTAGTGGGAGAGAGTGTAAGCAGATGGATGATGGGAAATAGGGGCTGGCTTACTCCGCACCAACAGTCCCGCCCACAACTCAGAGGAGAATTTCTAATCAACTCCTGCTGCTCTGCAGAAACTATGTCATAGAAAACTAGTTTTTTTTATTTAGTCTAAAAACAGCTTATTCATAATTAAAATGTAATAAGAAATCATTTTGTTTTTGTATTTCCGAATATTTCTCCTTTTAAATCAATCAAACTTGGACAGAATCTGTTTGAATGAATGATCTTCTTTCCATCAACAGCTCTGCTGCACATGCACTAAACCCTCATCTGTTCCTAGTGTCTAGATGATGATGCAGCTGGAGTAATAGATGTAATAAAGAAAAGAAGGAGGCGCTTTCATTTTCTACACTCTTCTGTAATTTTCCACCGGGTTTAGTTCAGAGAGAGGCAGCAGGTGTCCGGTATGTGCAGTCAACTTCCTGCATGTGCTAGTCCTGCAAAGGTCTTCATAGATGCTCAGGTACCTGCAGGTGTGGACAGGTGAGGTTTCCCTGGCAGCAGAGGAGATGACAGTGTTTTCTGCTGTACACTGTCGCGACAACACATACTGTACACATAGTCACTGATTTCTGGTAAAATCAGTAAACCTAGAGGACATGTTGATCTGAGCCAATGAGTTTGAAATACATTTATTTATTTTTTTTTGTGAAGAAGAGTTTTGTAGATTTTGATCATTTCAGCTAACTTACAATCACAAATAAAATATATCATATAGTTTTAATGTGGGAAGATACATTTGTGTTACTCTGAGGAAATAGAGTTATAAGCTTATAAGCAATATTTTTGCAACTTTCATTTAGCTCACGTGTCAAAGTCAAGGCCCGGGGGCTGGATCCGGCCCTCCGGGTAATTCTATACAGACCTCCAGATCAATTTATTTTATTGGTATTAATGGCCCGTTGTTATGTTGTGCTTTCATCTACATTCTAGCTGTTTTGGCTAATTTGGGCTTTTTTCAGTTTTTTAGGCTTTTTCGAAGTTTAGCCATTTTTTTCATCTACATGCTAGCTGTTTTGGCTAACCTAGGCTGTTTTTTTTAATTTTTAGGCTAATTTGGCATTTAGTTAATTTTTTAGCTGGCTATCAGCTCCAGCTTTTTCATCTTCAGCTGTTTAGCTTCAGTGATTTCAGCTATCATCTTCAGCTATCAGCACTAGCATCTTCAGCGGCCAAATTCAGCTAACAGCATTCACACTAGCATAATCACAGGTAATGCTATATATCAAGTTCGTAATTATGTTAAAAAGTTACAGCTTTAAAGTTTTAAAAATGTAGTTTTAGAGCAGGGGTCTCAAACTCAAATCAGCCGGGGGCCACTACAGGCGGCGTCTAGTTGAGGCCGGGCCGCATCAGGATTTTCACAA
>NC_050521.1:9473619-9477714 GCF_002922805.2 Oryzias melastigma | reverse complement strand
CTTTCATATGAAGACGGGGGCCGCAAATCATCATCCTGCGGGCCGCAAATGGCCCGCGGGCCGCGAGTTTGAGACCCCTGTTTTAGAGTGTTCAATAAATGTTTATCCGTTTCGGCCCGCGACCTAAGGTGTGTTCTGGATTTTGACCCCTTGTGCGATTGAGTTTGACACCCTTGATTATGCTCAACTCAGTCTCTGGCTTTGTGTTTGTAGTTGTGGACCGCCAGGGCTGCGATCCGAACACCCACTTCCTGGTTCCTCCTCGGACTGTCCACTGGGTGGCGCTGCTACAGAGAGGCAACTGTACCTTTAAAGAGAAGATCATGAAGGCTGCTGCCTACAACGCCACAGCTGTCCTCATCTACAACAACTCCACAGAGAAAACTGTCAAGATGGGTCATGAAGGTCCAAAGCATCCACCAACACACACACCCCTTCTCCTTCACAAACCAGATCACAGATTACTGCAGAAACCAGATCACAAACATGCTCACACACAGATCAGATTAAAGTTTTCAAACTTCCTTTTCAAACCTTTTCAAAAGACGTGGTCTATCTTTGAGTCATGTGACATGTGCAGTCACTAGAACAACACTACATCCTGATGCAGCCCCTCAAAGCCTAAGAGCTGATCTCAGCTCTTTAAATAGTGTTTTCATGAATTCAACCTCCAGTTTGTTTCAAGAACCAGATGATGAGGGCAGAGGAGGCGCAGGGAGGACGAGGATGGAGGGCGTGAGCAACGGCTTCCTGCCGATCAATGAGCCTAAATATAGGAGACTGTCATTGATGAGGTCATTGTGACCCAACTGTGTGTGTGTGTGTGCGTGCAGGCAGGCGTGTGCACGTGTGTGGGCTTGCTCGTATGTGTGTGAGGTAGAGATGACTTTGTTGGCTGAATTACAAACAGGAGAAAGTTATAATCAAAACTGAAGTTTTTTTTTAATTCCAAGGAAGAACAGGAGGTGTTACCATGGAAACACAATAAAGAACCTGCAGCAGGTTTAAGTTGTCAGAGCTGGTCTGAGTACACGATTAGAAAAGATGGCAGATGAAATAGCACAGTGTTATCTGCTTCTATCTGTGAAGACATGACCTTCAGCTCCCCTGTGTCTCACTGCAGGAGAGCATTTCAGCAGAGTTTGTTAGAAAGACTGAGTCAGATGACCTCCTTCAAAGAGTGCGCATATGACATGCACTTTTGCAGATTCCAGCTCCTATATTTCTGGATTTTTTTTCCTGCAGTTTAGGTCAGCCTGTGACATCTGTAGGGTTGGAGCAAAAGTCTAGGGCAGGGCAACTGTGTCAACAGACCTCCAAACGGAAGTTCCCCCTTTTCTCATAGGGATGTGGGAACAAGCAATCATCGTAGTATCCTGTCCAAATACTCCAAAAACTACGTAGCTCCTCCCATCTGTCAAAGAAAACTCCCAAACTACTTGGTTCCAAGCTTGAAGGCTAGAAATAGTTCCACCATAATACCACTGCCTCTTACCCCAGGCTCAGCAAAAGACCAAGTCTAAGCCCTCCCAAAAAAGTTGGATTCCTTGCTTAAACTGTGAGACAAGATGAGTCCCACTTTGTTGACTTGGTTTCTCTAAATCTCTGATTAAAAAATCACGGCCCTTCTGCCATTGTCCGAAGTACCAGTTTCAGTAAATGACTATTGTTATGTCAAGGCCTTCCCATTCTACAGCCTTCACTCTACCTTGCACCCTAAGGTCTCTCTTGCATTTGGTGAACAAATACTGGCTACATTGTGGAGCCTTAGTTTGGTTGATACGCTCTTGGTTTAATACAAGGGTCTCAAACTCACAGCCCAATTACAGCTTGCATAGCGTTGTTTTGTGACCCTAAACTTGATATGAAAGTGTATTATTAGTATGACCCACAAAGGGAATGGTCTCTGACGACAAGGCCTTTAAACCAGCTTATGACTAGGCTATCCCCTAATTCACACCATAGCAGGGTTTCATTGCTGAAGCACTGTGTCATATATGACCCCCAGACTCTGCCTCCAGTGGCCTCTGGGTAAATTGAGTTTAAAACCTGATTTGACATGGATTTGTTTGTAAGCTAGTAAAATGTTTGGGCTAGATCAGTAGAAAGCAAGTTTTATGTGTTAATGTGTGCAGGTACTGGAGACATCGTAGCGGTGATGATCACTGATGCATATGGAAAGGAGATCCTTGCACACCTGGAGCGTAACCTCACAGTCCTGGTTTCTGTAGTTGTGGGTCAGCGCAGTTCCACCAAGAACATCAACCGCGGCTCATTGGTCTTCGTCTCAATCTCCTTCATTGTCCTCATGATCATCTCTTCAGCCTGGCTCATCTTCTATTTCATCCAGAAGATACGTTACAGCAGCGCCCGTGACCGCAGCCAGGTAATTGGACCCACAGGCTACCGCTGCAGTCCATCTGCATTCACACTGAAGTGAACCGCACCAGAGTTCATGTGCAAGTGAAGAGGGATCCTCCTTCCCGAAAGGACCAGAGTTCTCTTGTTTGGTCCAATCAGAGTTTAGGTAAACTCTCACACTTGACAAACCAGAAGGACCATCCCAGGAAGCTAGCTTGGTGTAAACAAAACAAAAAGAAAGCGCTTTAGAGGACATGTAATAGTACCATTCTAAACTGAAAGTCTTCAAATGTAATTTTCCCGCTCTTTTTTTCTTAAATAAGGGTAATAGGTTAAATTAACTAGGATTAGTTGAGGTTGTGATTACCTGTTTCTTTGATCATTAGGGACACTTCATGTTTTTGGGGTCTGGTGGTGTTTACAGTTCTGAGACAATGAGCTCACAGCAGAGCTGCTGATGGATCAGAACTGCTTCCTTCATTCACACAGACATCTTTAATCACCTGCCAGATGTGCTGTGACAGATGGGTACTTGTGTCTGATGTACAAATAATCGATACCAACGCAGAGTAAAAGTAATTGTTTAAAAGCTGATCGAACACACTGATGTGATGATGTGGAGTGCGCTAGCTACTGCTGCTTCTCAGAGCAACTAATAAAACCACAACGTGCTCAGCGGCATCAGAGCAGAGCCAGGGGAAAGCAGGGATCATTCATGTTTCATTCTGGACCCCAGTAACATTTACACTAAAGGGTGCAGTTCTCAAGAAGACGACAAAAGACCAGCCCCATCTTGGAGTCTGTTTTAAAGACCGGAGGGTCAGCAGTCTGTCTGCATTCAACCTGAGCTATTTCTGCAGAGCAGTCTTGCTGATATGAAACCAAATAGAACTTTTTCAAAAGCAATACTTAAAAAAATAAATCAGTTTCCAAGTAATAGACAATAAATATTAAATTCAGAGATAGTAGATTTTTCTGTCTAAATATACAAACCCTGAGTTTTGAGAACGTCTCTGGTGATCAGAAGCTGGTCCCTGACCGCCTTGTGTGGAGACGAAACTTTGGATGATAGATGTGGGCGGAGCCTTGTCCTAATGCTGAACTTTGTCTCACATCTGTGTCAGCGTCGCCTCGGAGATGCAGCCAAGAAAGCCATCGGGAAGTTGACCACAAGGACAGTCAAGAAAGGAGACAAGGTGACCCCACCTCACCCCCACACACCCCCACACAGGGTCTCAGACAGTAGAGGGCAGCTCTGAGTGCATAACCAGAATCAATACCCTAATCCAGAATTGACTTCTGACCATCATCTAATTGAAGAAGTTGTGCTTGACTTGTTCTGAGGTTTGTCAGTTTACCTGCTCTCTTTAATGTGTGTTCAAGGAGACGGATCCGGACTTTAACCACTGCGCGGTGTGCATTGAAGCGTACCAGCTGAACGATGTGGTTCGGATCCTGCCATGCAAGTAAGTCTGTTACACCATTCAATGCAAGACTTTAGTCTTTTCTGCCTTTTAGCATCAATACGTTGCCTTAAAATGTTTGACCAATCAGATGACACTAGTTCTTCGTCTTACATCACACAAGTCAAAATCAAGGCCCAGGGGCCGGATCCGGCCCTCCGGGTAATTCTATCCGGCCCTCCAGATCATTTTATTTTATTGCTATTAATGACCCCTATTTTTTCGTATACATGCTGTCTGTTTTGGCTAATCTACGTTTTTTTTTTTTTTT
>NC_050521.1:9466757-9473593 GCF_002922805.2 Oryzias melastigma | reverse complement strand
CTTTAGCTGGCTATCAGCTTCAGTCTTTTCATCTATTAATTTCAACATCTTCAGCTATCAGCACTAGCATCTTCAGTGGCCACATTCAGCTTGCAGCATTTACACTAGCATTATCACAGGTTATGCTATATATCTAGTTAATAATTATGTTAAAAAGTTACGGTTTAAAAGTTTCAAAAATGTAGCTTTAGTGTGTTCAATAAATGTTTATCCTTTTTGGCCCGCGACCTAAGGTGTGTTTTGGATTTTGGCCTTTTGTGCGGTTGATTTTCACACCCCTGTCTGACGTGTCAGAACTGGAGTAGACTGATTTAGAGCCTTTATTTACCTTTGTTAAGGCCCAAAGCGCTTTAGACTGTTCAGTCCCATTCACACACTGAGGGAGAGCTGCCATTTAAACCTGTGAACTATCAATCAGAGGTCAGTTGCGCTGTGGCCCCCACAACTGCTATGTTTGTTTTAATTTTTGCATTCAGCCTTTTAAAGTCCCATCAGTTGTCACACACCTAGGTGACATTTGTTCTCCGCATTTCTCCCATCTTCTGTGTGAGCGGTGAGCTGCAGACACAGCTGTGCTCGGGGACCATTTGATGGTTTAACCCCCCAATCCAACCCCTAAATTCTGAGTGTCAAGCAGGGAGGCACTGGGTCCCATATGTAAAGTCTTTGGTATGACTCGCCGGGGATTTGAACTCAAGACCTTCCAGTCTCAGGGCGGACACTCTACCACTTTTGTTACTTTTTTAGTGAACTGTTCCACCTCAAGAGCCTTTGTAATGTCCCCTCTCTCTCGCTCAGACATGTCTTCCACAAAGTCTGCGTAGACCCCTGGTTGAACGAACACTGCACCTGCCCGATGTGCAAACTCAACATCCTGAAAGCCCTGGGCATCATGGTGAGTCTCTTCTGACATCACGCCGTCGCGTCTGACCTCAGCAGTCACACACGCTGACTCTGCCCCTGTCTGCAGACGACCCTCCCGTGCATGGACAGCGTCGTCTTGGACGTGGAGCGTCTGGGTGTCAATCAGCCTTCTGGTAGCCAGAGGGCGCCGCTGAGCGACAACATGCAGCCCTCCATCAGCCTGGAGCCACTCAGCCCGCCCTACTATGTGGCCACGCCCAGAACTCCTGCTGACATCACAGTTGCTGTCACAGGTAAGATAGTGGACTGTGTGTTGACGCAGCAGGACGGCTCAGGACGTCACCTCAGCAGAGACTGAAGGAAATCTGTCCAGCAGATCAAAGATGAGAATGTTAAACCATCGTCTGGGAGTTTAAAGTTCCACTCCAGTCATCTTCTGATATATTTTCAAAGTGGTAGTTGTTTTTAGCCAAAATAAAAACTGTCATTTTCTTTGACATAGTTTCTGCAGAGCGGCTAGAGTTCATTAGACATGCACCTCTGAGATGTGTGCGGGACTGTTGGTGCAGTTGATTTACCAGGACTGTAATAGAAGAATTAGCTTAGCTGGGGGAGGTCCACAACCATGACGAGCCAGAGGCGAGGTCCTCGGCCAAGAACAGGATTACAAATGATACAGCTGGAATCTGAGAACCATCAGCATCAGAAAAATGCTTAAAGAACATACAAAAACATAATTTTCAATAAGTGTGATATTAGAAAATTACATTTTTTTTTACTTTAAACAAAAACCAAACCAAAACTGATGAAAAATGAAAGCAAAAACACAGTTAACAGTAAACAGAGCTTTATTTTGACTCATTTTGCTGATCAAGCTCTTTTTGACAGAGTCATGCCCAGGCTCAGATTCAGAGTTTGTTGTTCATAGTTCTTACAGCTCCACCATGTGGAAACATGAAGTATGCTGCTAATATTTATAGAAGTTTGTAAATAGTTTGACCATTTGTTGTGAGTTTAATATTTGAATATTTGAAGCTCTGTTGTTTGTCAGCATGTTGACCTCTGCTGTCTAACGCTGCACGACTCAGCAGATGTCAGACACACTGCAGCTGTTTCATTGTGTCTGACTGTTTCTGTCCGGTTTAAGTGAAGCTAAACCCACCTCACTCCTGTTTCTTCAGGTAGCGGAAACTTCTTCAACCGGAACTCCGTGTCTGGCCGCAGCGTCGTGTCAGAAATGGAGCTGCCAGACATCCAGGCCTCACTGGACCTCTACGAGGATAACAAGTCCTGAGACCCGCTATCGGGCGACCAGCACCAGACTGTAGGCCTATGTGGACACAGGACCAACCTGTTTGCTGGTCATGTGGTGTACGGGGAAGTTAAAAAAAACCAAGCTGGTTTTGGATCTGTAATTCCCACCAGACTTTTTTCTTGGTGCAGACACAGTTTGCTGGATTCTCGTGACAGTTTCGCCCCACCGATGTTTTTCTTTATTTTGTTTCAAAAACTGATCTCTGAAAGCTCAAAGAGGAGAGGCACAGAGTCCAGAACCACCAGAACCTAAGCAACCAAATCTGGCCCTCAGTTCCAGCTCCAGAACATTGTGAGAAATGCTTTTGCCTGGACAGCTGAGGTACTTTAAAAACTCTCTAAATATCGTGAAATATTGGAGCTGCTTTTGCGTTCTCAGAGCCGTTCTTCTGTTTGCATCTCTCCATAAATGTCTGGACTTTTAACAGAGAAACTCTGAAGGTTTTCACTGCATTTTCAGGGTTTCTGGTCTTGTGTTTAGACTCGCTGGAACTGGATGTTTTGGCCAAAGTAACTGCAGTCCAGAAGGAGTTCTGGGACGTTTCTTATGCCGATGGAGAATTTTCTGCCTTTCTAAAATTCTTTGGACTTTGAAGGTTGTTTGTTTGAGAGGTTTGTTCAAGAAAATGAAAACTTCTCTTTTTATCGTTTAAATCATATTTAAGGAGAACATGGCTTCCTAAAGCTGCTGTTGCTGACGATGGTACCAAAATGACTTCTGGAGTCCTGGAGAATTTTCTTGAGTTTAATATGTTCTGTTTCTGTCTTCTGGAAACACTTCTATGGACTTGTCTAGTTCACAGAAGTGTCCCCAGCCTTTACACGGGTCCTCTTCTGCTTTTAAAATTCTCCTCCTGGAAAACAAGTCCAAGGTTGTGTGGCTGAAAATGGAGCAGTTCAATCAGAACCTCAGCAGAAATCTGAGCCCAGACAAAATCTATCCATGTTTTCCGGTGTTCTGTGTTGAGCTGGAATCAGCCTGAACTCCCGACTGCCTGAGGAGGGATGGGTGGTTCCATGATTAACATCAGTCTGCTGTAAACACTGACTTCCTTATCTGTACATACCAAGTGAGCTTGTTCTTCCTATTCACATGGGAACCAGAACCAGAACCAGAGGGGGTCTGGACAAAGATCTGGATGAAGTATTGACATAATCTTTATCAGTGTTAACTCCCAACAAGGAGAACAGGTTGTAGAAATGGAGAGACTTAGATTTAAAGGGACAGTCCAGCATTTCAGGAAACCTGTCGTTTGTAGATGTGGAGTTCCTCAGGGTGCCATTCTGGGCTCTCAGGCTTCGTATAGATGCAACAAAAGCCTGTCCCATCCTCATTCTCCTCCATAAGTAATGAAGCTGCCAGACGTTCAGGATGTTCTCGGTCATTTCTAAAGATCTTTGAGCTCTGAGGAAATCAGAACTCCTCAGCTAAACTTAAACAGAGCTTCACACTGCAGCTTTATAGAAGCAGAGGATAGAAAACGATCCCTGAGCGAGATGGGATGAAGGCAGGCCTATAGACTGCGGTCCACTCGCTGGACTCCCCTCTTCAGATACAGACCCCCTCCCCATGGCAGAACTCCCGGTGATGGAGCCAAGAGAAGATCCTGCTGACGTTTGGCTGGTCCTCGGCGTGTTCGGGTTTCTGCAGGTCTCCTGAAGTAACAGACTGCTCCTTCCAACTGTATTAAACTGCTTCTAAATTAACCTGCATATTATAATCCATATAAAATTGCTATACAATCTATAATCCTTCAACTGAATACTATCTCTGAAGTGACCTGAAGATGTCTGGAGGGACACTCGGCTGCTGTCCTCGTCTGTCCGTGCTTGTCTCTGTGTGGAGCCATGATGATGATGATGATGATGAAGCTATCAGTCACTGGGTCTTTATTCGGCATCGAGTGTCACCAACTGTTATTAAAGCGTCCTCATTGTGTTTAACTCACTGGTCTCGGTTTGTTCATTTGATCAGTTCTTCATCAGGCTGACTGGTGGAGATCTTCATCATCAGAATGTGAGGAACTGAAGAGGAAGAGTGAAGATTCTGACCAGAGCTGCACTTCCGGTGGTTCTGAAGCTCCACTTCAGATTTTTATGAATTCCTGACTTCAGGGATGTGGTGTTCAACAACACCTCCATCTGATGCACAGATGTTCAAAGATGACTTTAATATTCATGATCAAAGCTAAAACATGTTTATCAACACAAGATGCAGTTTTCAGTTCTGTTCCTTTTTACCAACAGTGACCGCCTCGTCTTCCCACTCAAACATTATGGAGGGGTCTGAAATCTTAGGTGCATGTCCACTGTTAGGAACATAATCTAAAAAAATAAAATATAATCTGGCAATCACATTATGAGTTAAAAAAATGCATAACTGTATTTAATTTTAAAAATTGTCCCAGTGGCCTTTTGTGTCCCTTCTGTTAATTATAATAATGGATTCGATTTTTCCAGGCACTCAAAGCGCTTACATTGTGTTTTCATTATTCATCCTTGGTGATGGTGAACTACTGATGTATCCACAGCTGTTCTGGGGCAGACTGACGGTAACCGTCTACGGCCCCTCTGACCATCACCAGGACATTCACACGCATTCACACACCAGTGGAGCCACACTGGAGGGTGAAACATCTTGCCTAAGGACACAACAACAGCTGGCTGGAGGGAGCGGGGATCGAACTACAAATCCTTTGATCGTACAGCTGACCTGCTCAATCACCTGTGCTACTATTGACCAGCAGTGGCTCAGGTGTTTTTTTTTCTTCATAACTTTATTAAATGCAAAAAAAAATACAGAACATTTAGACAAACTAATCCAAAACAAAGCAATGACAATAATGACAGTGAGGGAAATATGAGTAAAAAATGTATATAAGTTAAAAAAGAAGCAAAAATTAGAAAGATTAAATGAGAGAAAAAAGTTTAGTCATCAAGTAAGGCAGAGTTCAACTGTATGGTATGCTTTGGTGATATGGATCCTTTTGATGATGCTTTAAAAGTGATGTAGTTCATTTACACAACTCAAAAATGTTGATAATTTTTTTTCAATTTTTTTATTTGTGTAAATAAAACTTGGTTTGAAATAATAGTAAATTGACAATATTTTCTAGCTTTTTATTATCAACGCTAAAACAAGTAATGATGTGTTCAAGATTTATTTTACCGTTTATTTTTAATTTATTAGTTGTGAATCGTTCCACTTGGTTCCAAAGATCAAAACCAAATGCACAATTATAAAAAGGTGGAGTATAGTTTCAGGGGAGTTGTTGCTAAACTACAGTTATGATCAACATCTGAACATTATGATATGTACATATTTGTTGGGTAAATATTATGTAAGATTTTTTAATCTATTTCTATGACTTTATTTTTAAAACAAACATTTTCAGGAATAGTTCATGCTTTATTCCAATTAATAATTCCAAATGTATTATTCCAATAAAGGACACCTCTTGCGTTAATGGTCAGTTTGTGACGTCACGACGCACGGGGCGAGGGAGGCGTGGTCAGGTGCGTGCACCCGGAAGTCTTTCGTGGCCAGAGTGAGGGAAAACAACAACAACAGCAGCTGATGTTTGTGTGAAGGCCCGGGAGGTGCAGCTGTTCCGGGAGCTCCGGTGTTCCCGCCGCTTCCAGGATGTGGATCCCGCCGGAGGAGGTGCTGCTGGCCGGGGCCTTGTGGGTGTCCGAGCGGGCCAACCCGTTCTTCATCCTGCAGAGAAGGAGGGGGCACGGCCGCGGAGGGGGCCTCTCCGGTGAGTTCGGCCCATGGCCCGGTTCTTCGGCTCCATCCAGAAGGTTCGGTTTACTGGAACGGGTTTGGGTACTGCCCGGGGACGGATCTTTTCACATCTGAAGTGAATTTTGCGTCAGATGTCCGCTCCGCGGTGGGACCATGAACGCATCACGTCTCCCGTTGTTCTACTGGATGAAACTTGACACCAGAACTGAACCCGTTTCCGCACAGAACCTACTTCAGTCTTACGCCGGACGTGTGTTCCAGTGTGGAGAACGGGGGTGTTGGCTGATCCGTGGAGGAGGAAATTCAGTAAAACCAGCAGACTCAGCTGCTCCTGAAGGTGACATCATCAGGAGTCAGCTGACAGCAGATGTGCCTGCAGATGTCAGCTGGGCTCAAAGGTCACGGCAGCATGACCTGTAGGGGAGGATGGAGTAACATGCTGACCCTCCTCCAGACCCAGCTCCGACACGGCGGCCAAACATGATCCGGTCAGTTCTGAAGAACAGACTGGACCAGGCTTTGGGTTAAAAGTTTGGTTCTGGATGAGCTGTCAGCTGATCTGTGATGCAGCACCAGGATACTGTTCAACCTGTCCTTTTTTTCCCCTTAAGTTATAAACTGACCAATAAGATGCCTCAATAAAAGTACAGTGAGACAGATGCAAGTTCTCCCACTGAGGGGTCTGAAATGTTCATTTTAGGTCCATGTGAGAGATTTCATCTAAAAAAAATACTCTGGAAATCACATTGTATGATTTTTTTTAACAATAATGTATATGTATGCTACTGGTGCAAATAAGTATTTCAACATCTGTCTACTAGTTGGAATTCTGACTTTAAATAGTCCACCTCCACTTCTTATCCTAAATTAGAAGCTCCTCTTTGAGGTGGTTAGGTGGATAAAGACCCCC
>NC_050521.1:9434168-9466736 GCF_002922805.2 Oryzias melastigma | reverse complement strand
CCAAACAATCAATAAAACTCCATCTACTAACATGGCCAAGACCAAAGAGCTGTCCAAAGAGCCAGAGACATAATTACCAAGCAGCCTAGTGAAAAGAACACACTGCTGGAGCCTTTATTGGAAAAGGGAAGAAGCTGAACATGACTGTCATCTCCCTCAGCTCCATGACACATCTCACCTCATGGGTGAGATATTTATTTGCCCCAAACTTTTGACAGATTTTGTGTAGCTCAAGCTCACTCCTGATTGGAGAGAATGGTTGCCATTGAAACGTTGACTCAGATAAACTCGTACTACTCACTGACCATTTCTGGCTCCAACATGGCAGCGTCTGTATTGCAAAAAATATATATAAATTGACTTGTTTTGGTTGAAGCCTCAGCCATTTTCAGTGGGTGACATCACACTCACTCAGTCCAGTTCTCATGAGGGTTAGTCACCTCAACAAACCAGGAGCTCATTCCTGCAGTGCATGCTGGGAGTTCTACGGTGGTCATCAGGCTTTGGGTGGTTTTAGTTTTTCGTGGTTTAGAGCAGGTGTGTGTCAGTGTCACACAGGTGCGCTGGATCTCCTCTTCTGCCATCTGCAGTCCAGGCTCAGTTTGCTGAGTCATGCTGGGCTGCACACAAGACCTCAGAAAGGTCTCCTGTGATGCAGATCTATGGTACCTGCAAGAGTTCCTCTAACGCACACTCGTTCTCTGCACACAAACCTCTTCAAACATGCTCTCCTGTCCACCTGTGGGCCTGCAGGTCTGCTGGTTGGGACTCTGGATGTGGTTCTGGACTCCAGTGCCAGAGTGGCTCCGTACAGGATCCTGCTGCAGACGGCGGACTCTCAGATCTACTGGAACATCGCCTGCGGTGAGTGGAGTCACCGAAGGATGACGGGCCTGTCCTACTGTGCATTATGCTGTGTCATGTCCCGTTTCTATTTCTGTGTGTTTTGTTGCCTACTGTGTTTTATGTGTAATTGTGTATTTGTTTTGTTTTTTTATTCTTTGACCTTTAATTGAATCAGAAAAGAACTACAGGGATCAAGACCTCACTTTCATTGATAATGTGGTCAGCAGGTCACATCTGAGGATGAAAGCAAATTTCAAACGAGATGTTTTAATAAACTGGGACAACCTGCTGGAGAATGCATTAAATCGGTGTCAAACTCAATCACACATGGGGCCAAAATCCAAAACATGCCTTAGGTCGCGGGCCAGACAGGATAAAGATTTATTGAACACTCTAAAGCTGCATTTTTAAACTTTAAAATTCTATTTTTTTAACATAATTAAAGTAAAAGTCCCACTATTTGTCACACACCTAGGTCTGTGAAATTTGTTCTCCGCACTTGATCCATCCCCTGGGGGAGCGGTGAGCTGCAGACACAGCTGCGCTCAGGAACCGTTTGGTTTTTTAACCCCCCAATCCAACCCCTTAGAGCTGAGTGTCAAGCAGGGAGTCTTTGTTATGGTGTGGGATTTGAACCCATGACCTTCCAATCTCAGGGCGGACACTCTACCACAAGGCCACTGAACTGGTAATTAAGAACTAGATATAAAGCATTACCTGCTGCAATAATGTTAGTGTGAATGCTGTAAGCTGAATTTAGCCGTTGAAGATGCTAGTGCTGATAGTTGAAGATGCTGAAATTGATAACTAAAAACACAGAAGCTGATAGCTGAAAATGTTGAAGTTGATAGCTAAAATATTAGCTAAATGCCAAATTAAACTGAAGTACTAGAAAAAAAACTCAGGTTACCCAAAACAGCTAGCATGTAGATATTAGTTAAACTCCAAAATAGCCTGATGAAATTTTCAAAAAATCCTAAATTAGCCAAAGCCGCTAGCATACAGCTGAAATATTTGCTGATCTCTTAAACAACCTAAAAAACTAAAAAAAAAAAAAAATAGCCAAAACAGCTAGCATGTAGCTGAAATATTAATAACAATAAAATAAAATGATCAGGAGGGCCGGATCCGGCCCCCGGGCCTTGACTCTGACACATGTTCATTAAAAGATGAAACCACTGCAGTTATAGACCCTCTGATCAAAATTATGTTTTAAAGAAGTTCTTGTTGCATTTGTCTGACGATGGAGGACTCATAAAAAGAAAAAAAAATAAGCTTTAAACTGCATTTCTGAGTATTCCTTTTATTCAAATTGTTATGAATCAGGAGCAGACAGAAAAATGCTGTTAGGAAAAGTTTACTACAGTTAGCAGGCCACAATCTTCCTGCTCTGCTCCATTCTGATGCATCAACTTACAGACAAGTAGATCCATGAACGTCTTTGTTTTCCTTGTCTGAGCCTGAATCTGGATCAGAACTGTACGGCTGGATAGCGACGATATTGCTCAGCATTTTTGTTCCACTGCTTGGGTTTGTGAGGGGCTGTAAGCTAGCAGGAGACAGTGTTAAAAGAGAACTCTCAGCTACAGGGAGGGAAAGGGACCAAAAGTCCCACCCACGACTTTGAGGTGAATTTCTAGTGATCTGCTCCTCAGCAGCTCTGATAAAGCAGAAGGTTCCTTTGATTCTTTCACCCTGAACTGCAGACACACCTGGTTGTTGATGTCATTTATTCTCTCACCTGTGTCTTGCAGGCTCATCGAGAAAGGAGATCACAGAGCACTGGGATTTTCTGGAGTCCAACTTGCTGCAAACCATCTCCATCTTTGACAATGATGAAGACATTACCACCTTCGTCAAAGGAAAGATCTTGGTGAGTTTTATGAAGTGCATGTCTGCATTTTCTGCCTCGGGACTGTTGTTGGTGAGTGATGTCACTTCCTGCAGGGCATCATTGCAGAGGAGAACCGTCTGAAGCAGGGTGAGGATCAGGAGGAGGACAGCGGGAAGTTCAGGGAGGCGGAGCTGAAGATGAGGAGGCTCTTCGGGATGCCTGAGGAGGAGAAGCTGGTGAACTATTACTCCTGCAGCTTCTGGAAGGGCAGAGTGCCTCGGCAGGGGTGGCTCTACCTGTCCGTCAACCACCTGTGCTTCTACTCCTTCCTGCTGGGCAAGGAGGGTACGAGAGCTTTGCTTAGCTCCTCCTCACACTTGCAAAAGCCATCTCTGTTTTATGACTTCCTGTTCTTGTCTGCTCTGGCCTCAGTGACTCTGGTGGTGCCGTGGACCGAAGTGACTCAGCTAGAGAAGAACGCCACGCTGGTGTTTCCCGAGAGCGTCCGTGTGAGCACCCGGCACACCGAACACTTCTTCTCCATGTTCCTCAACATCACTGACACCTTCAAGCTGATGGAGCAGCTGGCCAACCTGGCCATGCGGCAGCTGCTCGACAACGAGGCGTTCGAGCTCGACCGCTCGCTGCCCAAACCCTGCAAGACCCTGAAGAACGTCTCTGCCCTGAAGAGGTCTGCTTCATGAATCTCCGTCTGGAAGGAGCGTGCTGTGGAGCCTCTCATCAGCTCCTTCTCGCCTGCAGGGATTTTGATGCACGCGCGAAGAACGAGTGGTACCGGGCCATGTTCCGGCTGACTCACGACGAGCGGCTGGACGGACACACGGACTGCACACTGTGGGCGCCGTTCGCCAAAATGCATGTGGTTGGACAGCTGTTCATCTCCAACAACTACATCTGCTTCAACAGCAAAGAGGAAGACCTGTGTCAGCTCATCATCCCGCTTCGAGAGGTGAGCCGTGTTGGACTGAACCGGGTCAGGGGCAGGTCCAGACCTCTGCTGAACGTGACGCTGGTTCCATGATCCATGTCCCTCAGCCTCCGTCTGGGCTTCAGCTGTGACAGAAGGTTTCCTGTAGGTCAGGAGTGTCAAAGTCAATCACACAAGGGGGCAAAATCCAAAACAGGCCTTAGATCTTGGACCGAACAGGATAAACATTCATTAAACACTCTAAAGCTAAATTTTAAAACTTTAACATGATTATGAACTATATTTATAACATTACCTGCAGCTATGCTAGTGTGAATGCTGTAAGCTAAATTTGGCCGCTGAAGATGCTAGTGCTGATAGCTGAAGATGATAGCTGAAATCACTGAAGCTAATAGCTGAAATCACTGAAGCTAATAGCTGAAATCACTGAAGCTAATAGCTGAAAACGCTGAAGCTGATAGCCAGCTAAATGCCAAATTAGCCTAAAAAACTTATAGAAAAAAAGAAAACCTTGGTTAGCCAAAACAGCTAGCATGTAGCTGAAAAAAAATAGTTAAACTTCAAAATAGCCTAAAAAAATGAAAAAAGCCAAAATTAGCCAAAACAACGTCTAAATATTATCTAAACTCAAAAATAGCCTGAACAAATCTTAGTAAATACCAAAATAGTCCACAAAGCTAGCAGAACGCCAATTTTTAAAACTCTAAAACCGTAACTTCTTAACATAATTATACTAAGAACTGGATGAAACATCATTTATTTAACCCAGACCTCTCTGAACCCTCTGTCCTCTGCTCCTCAGGTCTCTGTGGTGGAGAAGGCGGACAGCAGCAGCGTCCTGCCGTGTCCCGTCTCCATCAGCACAAAGAACAAGATGAACTTCCTCTTCGCCAACCTTAAGGACAGAGATTTCCTGGTCCAGCGCATCTCTGACTTCCTGCAGCGAACCCCCGACAGTTTGTGGGGAGACACCAACCCTTTGTCCCTGATCGGTCCCTCCGTACGTCCGTCAGAGCGTTTGCTTCACACAGTCTGCTGATGCCGTCTAAGCTCTTTGTTTCTGAACGTCCTCAGGCGTCCGCCGGTGTCCCCGCCTCCTCGCTGGCAAAATCTGACTCCGTCCCAAAGGGGCGCCATTACCACCCTGGTCTGCCAACTGCCACTCAGACTCTGCTGCAGCTCTACCACCGGGACTCCCCGGAGGACCTGGGACCCAAAGCAGTGAGTCCCACCCCCCCGGGCCCAGTTAGATCCCACCATGATCCTGGTGCTGTTAAAGATGAGCGATACTGACCCGGCCTGTTTTACCGCTTTCTTCTGAAGATGAAGGAGAAGATGAAGGAGGAGGCATGGAACATCCACTTCTCTGAGTTTGGTCGGGGTGTCTGCATGTACCGAACGCCCAGAACCAGAGAACTTGTCCTGAACGGGATCCCTGAACGTCTGCGCGGGGAGCTGTGGCTGCTCTTCTCTGGTCAGCATCTGTCCGTCCCTCTGCGGAGGCGGAGCTTTTGTCGTTCTGTCTGACTCCGATCCTCCGCTCTGTTAATCCATCCAGGAGCACAGAATGAAATCGTGTCCCACCCTGGTTACTATGGCGACCTTGTTGAAGCAGCCATGGGTCAGTGCTCGTTGGCGACAGAGGAGATTGAACGGGACCTCCACCGCTCAATGCCCGAGCACAGAGCCTTCCAGAACGAGACAGGGATCGCCGCCCTGCGCCGGGTGCTCACCGCCTACGCCCACCGCAACCCGGGCATCGGATACTGCCAGGTCAGAGGCTCAGGGTCTCTTCCCTTCTCCCATCTCTAACCTTTAGCCTGGCAGTCTTGGCAATGTTGTGGAGATTTATCCAGTTTTCTTATGTCAAGATTATTATTATTAAATTAGTCGACTAATCAACTATTTTAATAGTCGATTAGTCGGCTAGTCGTTGCAGTCCTAGTCACATTTAGGAACTGATTGCAGCTGAACATCTAACCCTTTGTAAAAAGTCGAGCATGCTTTGGACCGAATGCTGCGGTTTATGTAATCAGACAAACGTTTCAACAGTAAAGGTCTCTCTGTGAGCCACCAAGTCCCATCTGGTCCAGACTATTGAGTCCATCTCTGTTCGAGTGAAAGCTTGACTGAAAGAGTCCCATTCTATTGAATAATATTGAGGAGATTCTAAATCACCTTTTATGGATCTTAATTGAGTGATCTGTTCCAGTGTTTGAACATAGACTTTCTTGTTTGTTAAAGAAAATAAGATTCAAAAATGGTTCTTCCTTCATGAACTCTTGTTTTTCTCCTCATCAGGCGATGAACATTGTCACCTCTGTGCTCCTGCTTTACTGTAAGGAGGAGGAGGCCTTCTGGCTGCTGGTGGCACTGTGTGAGCGGATGCTGCCAGACTACTACAACACCAGAGTTGTAGGTCAGTAACACCAGTCTGAAGCAGGTCTGTGGTCTTGAACAGAGCTCTGATCTACTCCAAGACCAACGTCTTTGACAGAAACAGTCTCCAACTGTGAGAGACGGAGAGTAAAACAATGATTGTAAGGTTATAAATAATCTATTTGTTTAATTGAGCTGTAATGTAGTACTTGGTCACATCAAATACTCTGTAATGTATCCTTGGTTTTAATGACAGAGGTCAAAGGTTACCTGTAGGTCTTCAGTTTGACACCTCTGATCCAGATGGTCTCTGGAGAACTTTCGACGGGTCTTGACGTGTGCTGGTTTAAGCAGGACCCCTGGAGTCGGTATAGACACAATAGTAACCTTTGTTGCTGTGGTCCCAGTTCTCCTCGGGTCTTTGACCAGTTCTCCAGATAGTTCTGGGTTATTTTCCAACTGTTCTCCAGATCGTTTTGTCTCCACTAGGTGAGATATTTCATGGATCTCCAGGTAGACGGAGATTGTCAATGATCTAGGATCTCGTTCATTTTCTAATAATTGCTCCAGCTGATCTCTTGTTACTTATTATAGATTGGTTCATACCAGTCTTGTTCGGGTGTACAATCTTTTTCCTGGTGTCCTTCGACAGCTCTTTGGTCTTGATTCATAATGGACCAGTTGCAGTGCAATTGTTAAAGGGGGGGAAAGTGTTTTATACAGATAACCAGTTCAAACAGGTTAAATTTATACAGGTAAGAAGTGGAGGATAGAAGAGCTTCTTAAAGAAGTCTGTGAGGAGCTGAATTCTTGATTTGGTGACAAACATATTTATTTTCTGCTTAATTATAGAAACACCGTATTTTTTATAAATCAAACAAAAGGATTTCCTGGATTATTTTTTACAGACCAACTCATCTATTTTAAAGGGAGAAATACTGAGACAGATCCTGGTTTTCCTCACTTTAGTATTTATCAGTAGAAGTGACGGATAACAGGCCCTGCAGCCTTCTGGCATCCTGTGGCTGCAGGAAGGCTGCAGGGGGACAGCCCATCTGAACATGTGCTTGTGTTCCTGCAGGAGCTCTGGTGGATCAGGGGGTGTTTGAGGAGCTGACCCGGGACTTTCTCCCCCTGCTGTATGAACATATGCAGGAATTGGGAGTCATTTCCACCATCAGCCTTTCCTGGTTCCTCACCCTGTTCCTGTCTGCGATGCCGTTCGACAGCGCTGTTCTGCTGATCGACTGCTTCTTCTATGAGGGCATTAAAGTCATCTTCCAGGTACCGCCCTGCAGGGCGTTCACTTCTGATCTCTGATCGGAGACTGATGAATGCTTTTCAGCTTCTCCAGGAGGATGTTGAACCTCGTAGCTACTGGATTTTCCGGAGTATAAGTCGCTGTTTTTTTCATAGTTTAGCCAGGGGTGCGACTTATACTCAGGAGTGACCTATTTATGTTTTTTTAGACATAAATAGGCTCATATATTTGTTATTTTCCCAGTAAACACCACTTGTCCTTTAGCTGTTGTTTCCTCTAACAACCACTAGAGGGCACTGCATCTGAGTGTATATACTTGCTACTGACAGCATCAGAGGAAATGTCGTCCAAAACAAACATGGAAGAGAATGTGATTGTTTTCCTCGTACACTTTGATATTTTCTTATACAGAATAAAAGATTATTATTCTTGTATTTATTTATTTATTTTTTCAGCTATGCTTGGCAGATTTGGTCTGAAATGTCAGACTTTTCTCCCAAAAGTGCAGCTTATACTCCAGAGCGAGTTATGTATGGTTTTCTTCGTCTTGATTTGACATTTCTGGCTCTTGCAACTTTGTTACTCTGGTGCGACTTCTACTCCAGTGTGACTGATACTCAAAAGATTTGTATTCTTGTTTCTATTTATTTATTAGTTACACTAAATTTGGAAGATTTGTTCTTAAACATCACACTTTTCTCCTAAAAGTGCGACTTGTGTTTTGCTCTTGCGACTTATACTCTGGAACATGCAGTACTTGAAGTCATTTTTTACTATTATGGAGTCAGTTTTCTCTGTTTGACAGCTGAGGTTGGACCTGCTGTCATCCGTTCAGAGGCGGTTGTCCTTCATGAACCTCCAGTCCCAGTAAAAGGAGCAACTTGACACAAACGAGAGAATTGCTCTGTAAATCAGAAGGAAAAACAGTTTGGGAGGAAGCTCATTTGGACACGAGGAGACGCACAGTGGTAGACGACACCCATCCGAGGTTCAGCTCTGCTCTGTGTTCAGAAGGTCTCCTGCTGTTGATCTGATCTACTGCCTCTGGATTTATCTGGATCATGTGTTTCTGATCTCTAGAACTTTGATGTGATTAAATCCTCTAGTTGTAGTACTCAGATACTGTTAATGGATCCTTCTGTTAAGTACCTGGATGCTCACCTCATATATGCTCTGTAAAGTCCGCGGCGCTCTCATCGGAGCTGTAACGCTAGCGGTGTGAGCCCGGGGTTACACTAACACCATCCTATAACCACCGTGGTGATCAAAGGTGCGACCCTCCTATCAGAGGTCGACCGCTCTACTCCTGCATCATGGCTGCCCCCCCATTACTTCACTCTCTTCCCCTCTAGCTGCTCATCAGTTTCTCAAAATAAAACATACACTCTCAGCTTTTAGGTCCCCACAGACCTCCTGTGGAGGAGGAGGAGGAGGTGTACCTCTGTTCTCATCCATATCATTGGGGTCTTTCAGCCTCTGATCCATTGACATGAAGACAGGAAAAACTGAGACGATTATATCATTTCAGTGACTTCTGACCTATTTCTTTCATCTCCCCCACTGACCTGCAGGTGGCGTTGGCTGTCCTCCAGGACAATATGAATGCCCTCCTTTCCTGCAGCGATGAAGGGGAGGCCATGACCATTCTGGGCAGGTAGGACCTGTTTAAGTCTTGTCCTGGTTAATTCCTGGGTAAACCTGCTGTGGTTCAGATCGTGTTTTAAGCAGATTGCAGATGGGCATGAGCTTTTGAGTGACCTCCACCTGTGCTGCAGGTACCTGGATAATGTTGTGAACAGGCAGACCGTGTCTGCGCCGATCCCCCACCTTCACACCATACTCACCAGTGGAGATGACCCCCCACCGGAGATTGACGTCTTTGACCTCCTCAAGTCATCGTACGAGGTCAGACTGATGTGGATATGAAGCCTCGAGCGTCTAAAACAGGGGTGTCAAACTCATCCTCACAAGGGGCCAAAATCCAAAACTCACTTTAGGTCGCAAACAGGATAAACATTTATTCAACACTCTAAAACTACATTTTTAAAACTTTAAAATCATAACTTTTTAACATAGTTATGAACTAGATATATAGCATTACCTGTGATGATGCTAATGTGAATGCTATATTAGCTAAATTTCAAAATAGCCCAAAAAAATCTTAGTAAATCCCCAAATAGTCCAGAATACCAATTTTAAAACTTTAAAACCGTAATTTTTTTTAACATAATTATCAATAATAAAAATGCAGGAATATTATTCCAGAATAAATCAACTTAAACCTTAAATAACTTTCAATTTTTATTCTTCATAAAAATACATTTTGTCAAAATTTTGCAAGTTAGAAATAAGTGCAAGATAACTGTTTTACTGTTATAAAATGTAATTACCCGGGCCTTGACTTTGATACGTGTTCTACATGCTGCGTTCAAACTGTCAGCGGCTCTGTCTAAGTCCTGAAGAAGTGTTCCCTTTTTTGTTGCAGAAGTTCGCCTCCCTGCGCTCTGATGTCATAGAGCAGATGAGGTTCAAGCAAAGGTTAAAGGTCATTCAGTCCCTGGAGGACACAGCAAAGAGGAGTGTGGTACATATCACGAACATCATGCTGAGCTAACATTAACAAAGACGAGGCTTACAGTGTGTGTTCATGTTTGTGTTGTCCTCAGGTGAGGGCGATGATGACGGAGTCAGCCTTCAGCATAGAGGAGCTGGAGGAGCTCTACTGTCTCTTTAAGGTCAGAATGATCAGCAGCTCTGTGCCTTAAAGTTCTGGTCAGTTCTGGTCCATCTAACTTTCTGCATCTGTGCTTGGCCCGGTTCAGTCCAAACACATGACCAGCTGTTACTGGGGCTCCAGCAGTTCTGCAGCGGAGCGCCACGACCCCAGCCTGCCTTACCTGGAGCAGTATCGCATCGATCCAGTCCAGTTCACTCAGCTCTTCACTGTTTTGGCCCCATGGACATGTGGAGGACACACCCCCATATTGTCGGCTCGCCTCTTCAGGCTCCTGGACCAGAACCAGGATGGTCTCATCAATTTCAAAGAGTTCATCACTGGACTCAGTAAGTCTTTCTGCAGAGCTGCTGGGTCTCACCTGGAGGCGGTCTCACCTCAGTGTGCATTCCTCTGCAGGTGGGATGTACCATGGAGACATGACGGAGAAAATGAAGCTGCTATACAAGCTCCACCTCCCTCCAGGTAAGAGCACTCTTCAAGGGGCTTAGCTCTGGTCCAGGTTCTGGGCTCCCAAACCAGGTTTTGGGTTGAATGTGAGAGTTACTGTTGTTGTTGGCTCACAGGGGAGGGTACACCCTGATTCTGACAAACTAAGAAGAAATCAGCTGGATCAGGCCGTTGACTGTATATAGAGAACTGGACTGAGTGACCCCTCTCCCCTCGCAGTGCCTGCTGGCTCCAAGAAACCAAAATTCCATAGACTTCTTTAGTGAGAAAAGCAGCTGTTACTCAGTTATTATTTAAAATTTCCTCATCTTATACAATATATTTTCTGTAGGTCAAGTTACTAAAGTTATAAACTGACCAATCAGATAAAAGTAAGTTGTCTGACATCGAACGTTCAAAGCACTTGATTGACAGATTTCACGTAGCCTGCTTTCGAGAGTGGACTTCCAACGAACTCTCTCCTGATTGGCGGGAGCGGTTACCATAGAAACGATGACTCAGGCCAATCGCTTACTGGCGTTGTGTGGCTCCAACATGGCGGCATCTGCATTGCGAAAAAATGGCGAGTGATTTGACTTCATCTGGTTGGGGCTGGAATTGATCCATTTACTTTGGGTGACGTCACACTTGGCTGTGTACTCACCGAGCATGTTATGTACGATCACTAAACAGGTATTCCTGTTTAAGCATTTAGTGTTCGCACTGGACTGTCCAGCCAAGCAGCTGTTAGAACAGGGACTGATTTCTCCTTTCTTTGTTGCAGCTTTGTGTCCTGAGGAGGCGGAGTCTGCTCTGGAAGCCACGTACTTCTTCACCAATGACGAACGACATGGTAAATACACGTGCACACTCATGCTGCCGAATGTGCTTACACACACCCTCAGATGAAGCAGTGAGGACAGTTGATGCTGCACAGATTCCTTTTACATCTAAGTAGGACCAACAGGAGCAGGTTAGCTTCTGCTGTACTGGTTTAATCATCAGCAGTCATTTCCACAAGTGGTGTCATAGTCCTCATAGTTCATGTTCCTGTGCGGTCACTGTCACTCAGCCTGAGACTCCACCTGGTGACTGCCCTGTGATGGAGGTAGAGGAGTAGTTCTATCCGGCCCTCCAGATCATTTTACTTTATTGTTATTAATGACCCGATGTTATCTTGCACTTATATCTAACTTGTATAATTTTGACAGAATGTATTTTTATGGAGAGTAAAATATTGACCGTGACCTTCAGTCTGTTTTGGATTTTGACTCCTCATGCGATTTAGTTTGACAAGAAGATGAGACCCATTCAGGCAATCATGCTACTATGACCTCATTTAGACATTTTTAAAAGTCAGTATCAGTAAGCATCAGTGTTTTTCATCCCTATGGTGGCTGTGGTAGAGCGGGCAGCATGAGTGCTCACATATTCACTCTGGTTGTGATGACGATGAAGTTCAGGTTCTTTGACATGCTTTTGAGTTTCTGCTTTACACTCTTTCGTTTCTGCATGTTCAGTCTGCATGAGCCGAGCTCAGAATAACTCCTTCTGTCTGCTGCCTCCTCTCCCTCTCCGTGGACTCCTCTTCCTCCTCCTCCTCCCTGTTTCTCTCTAGAGTCTTCCTTCATGTCTGACCTGGACTCTGTGCAGCAGCACAGGATGACTTCAGGTTTGTCTCTTTTCTCCTTGAAAACAAAGCTCTCAAATGTTGTTGAAGATTCTCCTCACAGGAAACTTTTGTCAGTATTTCTGTGAAACAGTTGTGCTCTCTCATGGGGTCTCGATGACCCACCCTTACATTGATCTGGGATCCCTCCTCCCATGACAAATGTGGACAGGATGTTATGTTCGCCACAGAACCCAGAGAAGATAAAAAATCCTTGAAAAAAAAAAAGTTCGGTGTGCTGTCTTGTGGGGTCCAGGTGACCCCACTGTTAATGTAAACATGATAGGGTTACAGTTATTCTGGTATTAATGGATTTATTGAGACTAACATTTTAATATTTGAAATATTATTATCAGTAGAACATGTACAGGTGAGGGTCTGCTTTACCTACTTTTCCTGGTGATTTTTGATACTTTTTGTTTGCCATACTGGCGCCCCATGACCTCAGAGCAACTGTCTCCTGTGCTGCTGCCCCTCACTGACATGGAGAAGTGTAGCGATGATTTTATTATGCTCTTCAAAATAATGAGACCTGATCTCTCATCATCTGTGTCCTCTGTGATGAGTTGGAGAGAAGTTTTTTATGGAAGCTCCTCCCACATGAGGCGGGAGCTTCAGATTAACCACCAAGAAGCAACTTTTAAAACAAAGACTGTGTACAGTACATGAATTTGATGTGAATTACATTGAGCAATTGATCTGAATAATGGGGGGGTCTGCGGTACACATGTGCCAAACGTTGTCCCCGACCCCCCCACAGGAGCTAGTAGATTAAGACAATGGATGGATGGGGTTTAGTTGAAGCTTCATTATCGTTTTATCCTGTCAGGATCATGCATTTGTGGGAGGAGCATCAGAGCTGAGAGTGTAGGATATCGCTGGAAGAATCTGCTAAATCTTCTCAGCTAATATTACTGTTGAAAATTGTTTGGACCTTCTGGTACCAGTGGTGCTACAAACGATTATTTTAATAGTCTACTAATCACCGATTATTTTTCCCGATTAGTCGACTAATCAGGTCATGGGAAAACTGGATGGGAAGCAGACATCTTAATATCATCAGCTTTAAACTAACTAGAAACCAGATATATAGCATTACCTGTGATAATACTAGTGTGAATGCTGGAAGCTGAATTTGTATGCTGAAGATGCTAGTGCTGATAGCCAAAAATGCTGAAGTTGAAATCACTGAAGCTGATAATTGAAAACGCTAAAGCTGATAGGCAGCTAAATTTAGTTAACTGCCAAATTAACCGAAAAAGTTAAAAAAACCTAAATTAGCCAAAATAGCTAGCATGCAGCTGAAATATTAGCTAAACCTAAAAAGCTAAAAAGCTGATTTAATGCTAAAATAGTTCAAAAAGCTAGCAGAACTTTACTACACTATGACTACAAATAATATAAATTAAGGACTAATCGCCTATTTAATTAGTTGTCGACCATTTTAACAGTCGACCTATCGTGGCAGCCCTATCTGGTACCTCTGTGCGCTGACAGTCAGGCGCCTGCTTTTCAGCACCTGTGATCGCAGGCCCAACGGTCAGTAGATGTCTGCTCTAAGAATCAATGTTGCCTCAGCTGGTTACCTGCAGCAGGTGCTTCCAGATTGGGATAACAGTTTCTGAAGCACAAGACTAGTTTAACAACATGCGTGTTGTGACGGTACAGGCAGGTCAGAGGTCAGAGGTCAGGGCTGTCCTCATTTATCATCTGTAAATAATTTTCTCTGTGAACAGGTGAGGAGACAAAGGATGAAGAAGACGAGGAGAAGAAAGGTAAACCCCAGCTCCCCGTCCTCACAGTTTGTCCCTCATCTCCTGCGTGTCTGTGATCTCCTTCCTGTGTTTGTCCTCAGAGGTGAAGGACTACAAGTACTACCTGAGGATGTGGGCCAAAGAGAAGGAACCCAAGAGGGAGACGATCAAGGATCTGCCCAGAATGAACCAGGTGAGCCGCGGAGATGAGGGTAGTGTAGGGAGAGCACAGAAAGGGGGGAATCAATAAAACAGGTACAGGTGAGACCACAGCATGGGGGATAGCAGGTGGGAGTGTGTGTAACCTGTGTGTGTCTGCAGGAGCAGTTCATTGAGTTGTGTAAGACTCTGTACAACATGTTCAGCGAGGAGCCGCTGGAGCAGGAGCTCTATCACTCCATCGCCACCGTGGCCAGCCTCCTGCTGCGCATCGGAGAGGTCGGAAAGAAGTTTGGCAACGGGGCCAAGAAGAACGAGGCCCCCGATCAAGCCCCACCCCCTGCCCAAGCCACGCCTGGAGATGGAGCAGCAGGTGTGTCTCAGGTGTGCAGCGCTCTGGCTGAGGCCCAGCTGGAGCTGCCAGCTCAGCAGACGTCTGAGGAAGAAAACAAGGACGACACGTCTGTGTCCTCTTACTCTGTGGTGAGCCTGGGCTCCCTGCACTGCGAGGACCTCGCAGACGACCTCGTGCTGGTCGGTGGAGAGCAGAGGAAGGCCAGCACGATGGATGTGGACTGGTCAATCACCTTTGAACAGGTGCTGGCATCGCTGCTGACGGAGCCGCCGCTGGTCGACTACTTTGAGAGGAAGAGGAACATCCAGACCAAGATGGCCGCCTGCAAAGATCAGCGCGTCCTTGAGCGACAAACTAGCTCCGCCTCTGACCTTGAACTCACTCAGCATTCCATTTGACTGTCCTGTGCTGTACCTGACCTGAGCAGGCAGGCTCCGCCCACACACTGTCAGTATTTCACATCCAGAATCAATTCATATTCTGGTCTGTTGGTAAGGTTGTGTTCATGCAGGCATGAGGAGGCGTGGCCTCTGGCCTCCTGTGTTTACCCAGATCTCCTTCTAGTCTTTTCAAGTTGTCCATCTTGTCTCATCCACCTGGTTTCCTCCATGTCTCCTCCCAGCTGGATGTCGTGAGGAATATGGTGATCACTGTTATCAGTCGCCTGTGACATCACCCACCTGTGCCTGAAGTTATTGTCTCACATGACGGGCTCGCTGTTGAAGACCAGAGTAAACCTGGTTTTAAGTTTATGTGAGTACGTTTCAGGAGTGGAGTCCTGTGGAGGTTTGGATCCAAACAGCTGTTTGTTTAGATCTGTTCAGTTACAGCAGCAGCGCTCAGGCAGCCCACAGGTCCACCCTTTCACATGTTTTCATGAAACTCAAAGGTTGTTTTCTGAAATCACTAATATGAAGTAAACAGTGTTTATTCAGACTTTTATGTTGAAGCCTTTCTTTTTTTGTCGCTTGTTTTTAATGAAATCAACCCTTCTTGCTCACTGTCGGCAGTGATGTTAATTTTTTTGTTCCTTCTTCATACTTTTGCATTTATGATCAGCTGTTGACGTTATTGATCAGTAACTAATCTGTTCTAATAAATAGTGGAGAAAACCTGCTCCTTAATGTGATTCATTTAGTTTTAGGGTGTACTCTAGGGCTGGGGATCACTGGGTACCTCATGATACGATGTGATGCGCGATACATAGCTCATGATATCGCGATACTGTGATGATTAGAAAAGATCGCCTCTAACAACATTATATAGAACACATATTTTATATGAAAATATATCACCATTTATTTTTTTAGCTTGAACACACAATTATGACTAGAAAAATGGCCTTACCTGCTATAATACTACTGTGTGTGAGTGCTTTTTGCTTTAGGTTAAGCTAATGGTTCAAGTAAATGAACCAGTGCAGGTGTAGCATGCCATAACGTACCTGCAAGAGAGGTAGATCTTCATTTTTGAAGTTGTGCCAAAGCTTTACATAAAAAGCTTCCTGTTCAGCAGGTAATTAAAGCTTTGCAAATCTTTGTAAACATCATTCCATCACTGTTTAATATCTACTGTTTATCATTGCTGCTGCATTTTAAATACTGTATTTAAATTAAAGATTTAGAAATGTGAGTTTTATTCTCTCAAAGTTCATATTCTAGTGATCAGTTAATAAAGAACATTTTCTTTAAAAAGCAAAGATCAAATCCCTTCAGGTCTAAAACTAGATTTAGATAAATATGAACTCAAGAGCTTACAGTGACGGCTGATTTGACCTCAGAAATATGAACGGCGGCTCATTTTTCATTCAAACAGAGTCTGTCCAAGACACTTTGATTGACAGATTTAAAAGGAGAAACAATCAGAAATACAAAAACAAAAGGATTTCTTATTACATTTGTTCTCTTTCAAAAGAAAAATGTCACAAATATATGTTATAAACTGAAAATACAGGAATTTCATCGGTTAAGGTTTTAGTTGTTTTTTTACATTTTGGATTAATTAAAAGTACCTGATGCAAACCCATTTTATGTTTAGTGGAGTTCCTAACAAAGTCATTGTTTCATAAGGACTCTCACATGGTAGCACAGGTGTGTTCAGACTCCGCCCACTCAGATTCATCCATGTTTTTATTCTTCAGAAACACATCAAGGAGTTGTTTAACAGTTGAGTAGGTAGAAAGTGAGGTTAAATGAAGCAGCTGGTGTCATCACTGTGGTGGGCTGGGCTGCTTGGTGACCAGAACCGCTCCGATGTCAACGTTTTTGGGCTGGAGGAGTCAGGTGAGCCAGCCCTCCTCATCGGTGAACCCCAGTAAACTCCTGCAGAGAGACAGGTTAATAGGCATCACTCAAGATGGAATATCATCCAAAAAGTCCTCTCTTCTTTCTCGCTGACATGCTAAAATGGTTCCTTGGTGACTCACTGACAGAGGTTTACTGATGGGCAGCAGAGTGTGGTGGTTGTGCTTCCCTTCATCGTTGCAGGTGGAGCACAGGTCAAAATCTTTACAGTCAGAGCATTTATAGCGCATTCCAATGATCTGTCCTTGGCAGCCGTCACATTTGATGCCATCGTGCAGGTTGGGGGTCAGAGCATCGAGGGGGTCATTAGATCCTGGAGATTCAGATGTGGAGCGTATGGGGTCCGGAGGCTGTGGTTGACCCAGAAATAACAGGAGACAGATGGTTTATTCACACAGGGTAAGATGAGTGAACAGGAGGCATGAATCAAAATCGGTTTCAGTGTCTTTGTACTTCAACTCTTACTCCCTGACATGCTCAACAGTCATAGAGATGAAAGGACTTTGGTTAAATGTTACTTGTTGGTGACTCACCTGTGGGTGACTGAGAACGTTGTGGGAGTGCTTCCCTTCATCCTTGCAGGTGGAGCACAGGTTGACGTCTGTACACTCGGAGCATTTATAGCACTCTCCTATGATCTTTCCTTTGCAGGAGTCACATTTGATGCCAACGTGTGGGATGGGTGTCATACCATCAATGGATGTATTAGAAGTAATATGAGGGGGGCCAATAGTGGGGGCATCAAAGGAGGAATGATAGGGGGCACGTGATGGAACCTGAGGCTGAAGATAACGGGGGCCATGTGGTGGTACATGTCCAAATATATATGGCAGCAGAGCATGCAAAGCAAAGTCACGGCGGTGCTCCTTCTTCTCTGGGAGAGTTCAGCAAAAATCAGTGATTAGTGGATGAGGTCCCTCACATCCCACAGGAGGTGATGGATTTACCTTTGATGAAGAGGCGGAAGGTGGAGTCCCTCATGTACCCCAGACCCATCATCAGCTCATCATCAGAGGAGAAGGCCACCAGATCTCCATCTTCATCTGAAAAATACATCATCATCAACGCGCCGTCTGACCCAGAACAACTAGACAGTCAAAGGGCAAGAAAACCGCATTCTAGCTAGTCAAAACAGCATTCTAAGAAATGAGAAAAATTAAGTTTTACTTGAATTAATTATGTTTTCGATCCGGCGTGTCACACTCAATCACATAAGAGGCCAAAATCCAAAACACATCTTAGGACAAACATTTATTGAACTCTCTAAAACTATATTTTTAAAACTTTAAAACTGTAACGTTTAAACATAATTATGAACTAGATATATAACACTACCTGTGATAATGCTAGTGTGAATGCAATAAGCTGAATTTGGCCGTGAAGATGCTAAAATTGATAGCTGAAAACACTGAAGTTGAAAACCAGCTAAAATATTAGTTAAATGCCAAATTAGCCTTAAAAACTAATAAAAAAAAAAAGAAAAAGAAAACCAAACTAGCCAAAACAGCTAGCATATAGCTGAAAAATATCTAATCTCCAAAAAAAAATCTTAGTAAATGCCAAAATAGTCCAAAAAGCTAGCAGAAAACCAATTTTAAAACTTTAAAACCGTAACCCTAAATAACTTTCTATATTTTACCCTCTATCAAAATATATTTTGTCAAAATTATACAAGTTCAAAATAAGTGCAAAATAACATCGGGTCATCAACAAAATTAAATGAACTAAAGGGCTGAATTACCCGGAGGGCCGGATCCGGCCCCCGGGCCTTGACTGTGACACGTGATTTAGATAGATCATTGGTCAAAAGTGTGTGTGAAAGATAACTGATGGTTCACCAGACAGAGATTCTTGCACTTCAATTTGTGAGAACTGACATCAAAATGGTAAAGAATTAAAACAAATCCAGTTTGTACGGCGATAATGACTGTGACTCCAGAAAGTTTTGGCCTAAATAAGTTAATATCCCGGCTGGGACCCGTCCCGCGCGGCTCACCTTTGTAGAAGAGGCTGAAGGAGGAGTTCTTCAGGTTGGAGAAGACCGCCGCGGTCTTCCTTCTCAGGTTGTCAAAGCTCCGGTACACGTGCTGGTCCACTGGGAACCGGCGGATCTCCTTCACCTGCTCGTACCTCCCTAGAAGGCAAGCCTTCACCGTCACAGACATGCTGCTGACACCGGGAACCGAACCAAAACACGGGCGATAACCGCGATAAACTCGAAGAGCAGCGATACAGTTCTCAGCGATACACGTTTCTGTGTTTACTTCCGCGGCTGATGAACATTTGAACCTGCAGCTCAGGTCCGGCCTGCTGCAGCCTGTCTAAGCATGTCAAATGTTGTGAGATGAGTGTGTGTGCGCCAACTTGTGCATCTTAGCTTGTTGCGATGCTGAAAGGGGCGTGGGTAAACGTGCTTGAGCGTGTGCACGTGAGGAGCAATGCTCGCGGTGGAGAGACCTGTGAAGAAAAGGAGAGCAGAGCATATTAGCGTGCTAATAGTTGTTCACACCCATAGGAAAAATCTGTTGCTCAAATGTGGCTCAAGCTCGTCTCCTGAGATCAGTTTGAGCGTCTCATCTTTGTATCGTTCTGTGATCATTTGTGTCTCAAATCTTGCTCCTAAGGGACCCTTAAGCAAAGACATCAACAAGACAAATGAGCATGAATTGAGATAAGCTTTTTGAGCAAGACTTAAGAAGTAGGAGAAACAAAAGAGATCTCATAATAGTCTCGTTCTGATCTAAATTGTCTCAGGTATTTTAAAGAAGGATTAAGGAGAAAAGGATTAGACACATCTGAGAAGGATTAGCTCTAAAAGAGATCTCATTATTGTCTCGCTCTGATCTCAATTGTCTCAGCTATTCCAAAGGAGGATTAAAGAGAGAAGGATTAGACACATCTGAGAAGGATTAGCTCTAAAAGAGATCTCATTATTGTCTCACTCTGATCTCAATTGTCTCAGCTATTTTAAAGGAGGATTAAAGGGAGCAAGATGAGACGCGTCTGAGACGCTGATGAGACACATTTGAGAAGGATTAGCTCTAAAAGAGATCTCATTATTGTCTCGCTCTGATCTCAATTGTCTCAGCTATTTTAAAGGAGGATTAAAGGGAGCAAGATGAGACGCGTCTGAGACGCTGATGAGACGCGTCCGAGAAGAATGAGCTCTAAAAGAGATCTCATTATTGTCTCTTTCATGTCTAAATCATTTCTCTTGGATGTCTTACCAAAGCCATTTATGAGGAAAAATAACACTAAAATTGTAAACTCTTCACACTTTATTTACAAATAAAAACAAAACAATATACAGAGATATAAAACAGTACAAATGTTGTTTTGTACCCAGACTACTGCTTACAACCAGCTCTGGCCCTACACTTGTTCACAAATGCTTTTTTGAGCTTTGCCTCCTCAATTTGTATCCAACCAGGTAGAGTCGCACACCTCAGGACATAAGCTGCAAGACAAGAACATTAGAATCCAGTATGAGTTAATTGATAATGACACAAAACAAATATAACACTTCAAGCTAGAAGTATATTATAGTTTTATCAGAGCAGCTGCATAATGCTACCATGAGATTTGAATTACATATAATCTGATAAATCAAAACAACATTTTTTTGGCATCGCTAAAAACAGCCACAATTCAGTTAAGAGGACATATTATACTGTGACCTCTACAGTTGTTAAAAGAATTGAAAATCAGAGTGTTACTTCTTTGGGCAGTAAATATTTAACAAATATGTTAAAATCTGTTTACTTAAAGATGGGTTAAATTATATTAGACAAAACTTCCTTGCCAATGTTAAATTTATATTCTGATGTCAATCATTGCTATACTGTACCCTGATTGTACATGCTTTTTATTCCCAGAATTCTAGCATATAAAATCTAATTTTTAGAATAACTTACTTAGGATTCCGTTGACTTTTTTACGGTCAAGGATCCGCTTTCCTTCCTTTCCCAAAGGATTAGTTCCAGGGCGCCCAAAAGGAACAGCATTTTGACAATCTTCAATACTGAAGAAATGGTCAAAAAGAGCATGGAACAGACGCATGGAACTTGGTTTGGATGCATGGTGGAAGGCAGCAAGGCGGAACGACGATATAAAAACACCAGACCCAGGAAAGAGCTCCTGCTGGCCTGATGGAGAAGATGGACTTTCTTGATGTCTCTCTCCAATAATGTTTAAAAGTCCCTGAAGCTCCCTGACCTGGTCTGGATCTGAAAGAGAGAAATGGTAGAAACAATAAAGGGTGAGAAAATACAGAGGTACTCTTTTGTAATGGTTAGATCACTGTAGTGGAGGGCAATGTTATTTTTATGATGCAATTCCGATCAGAAGTTTAAGAAATGATCAAAAAACACATTTTGCATGGTTGACTCTTGACAAGGTTAAAGGTAGGCCTGCACAAGTGAAAAAATAAAAATTCTTTTACATGTCAAGGGCTGGGAATGTCAGGGTAGATCACAATACGATGTGATTCACAGTCCATGACTCATGATACTGATAGTATCTCAATATGGCTAACATTGCAATAATCAAACTACCTTGGAAATCTATTATATATATTTATAAATTAACCATATCTTTTTATTTTCTTCAAAATCTTTTCAGAACAATTTAAAACACGATGTTAATTTAACACCCTTTCCAACATTAAAATTAAATTATGATAACTATATCCTAACATCCGTTTACAAAAACGTAGATTTTAAGGTGCCTAAAAAACAAAGGTCCAGTTAAGAGCCCAAATGCAGAGTATATCAAATGGCCATCATGTTTCATAGAGAAATAAATGTGGATATAAAAATACACAATGCTGCATTTGAATACATTTTACATTTTGTCATATAATTTATTATTATTAAGGCACACTATGAAATTTCCGCCTGAAAATATATGATCAGTGTTTTTGCCAAACGCTGTACACTTCTGTTATAATCTTGTGTATTTTAGATTGGTGTTTGGACAGGTTACTCCTGTTGCTGCCCTTAAGTTACAATACATGTTTTTGTTACATTAGAAACAGCGCGTTCTTTCTGCATCTACTTTAGACAGATACATACACATATTTTTAGCTCATGGCTGCTATGCCACCTGCATGCCTTCTTTCTAATCTGTCCGCAGAGAAGGTGGTAAGCGCGCGCGAGGAGTTCCTCCCCGCTGCATCAGAAAAAAAGCAGCAAAAAAAAAGAAGAAAGCAAAGAAAGGGATTTGGAAAAAAAAAAACAGTAATCCAGTAAAAAATGATGATATTCTATCGCTACGGCATACGACTTACATTTCACCGTAAGCGGCCTTTATGTTATTTTAAGAAACCAATTAAAGGAAAGAAAAGGACCGTAATTGTTAACAAGTTGAAATATCGTGATAGTTTGTAATACTGATATTTTGTCCCATCTCTAATGATGTCATCTTTCTCTTTGTTAAAGCTGACTTCATGATTGATACGTTTAAAAACGGTCACAGTGGGAAGGGACAGCTCAGCAGAATTTGCGATTCAGACGATTATTATGTTATGTGCAGCTTATACTTCTGGTGGAAGGTGGGTTATTATACATCTCTTTCTACCTTTTTGAAAGTATAATTCAAATAGTATATAACATTTTGAGGGTCGAATTGCTAATATAAGTGAAAAAAACAATGACATGAGTGAATTAGCAAAAGTGACTTGCCTATTCTTGCAAGGACTTCGTCAATCCGTCTCTTTTCTTGTAGGATTTTTTCAACCCCCTCCTTACACCCATCACACGGTGTCCATGCATTTTCTGCTTGCTGTTGTGATGGACTGGGTGTATGGCGTCTATGAGGGGGTGAACCGGAGGGGTTGAGGCCATACGCTGATGGACTGGATGCATGATGTCTATGAGGAGGTGAACCAGAGGGGTTGAGGCCATACGCTGATGGACTGGATGCATGATGTCTATGAGGGGGTGAACCAGAGGGGTTGAGGCCATACGCTGATGGACTGGGTGTATTGTGTCCATACGGGGGAGGACCAGAGTGGTTGAGGCCATACGCTGTTGGACTGGGTGTATGGTGTCCATAGCGGGGAGGACCAGAGGCGTTGAGACCATACGTTGATGGGCTGAGTATATGGACACCGTGGGATGATGGACCAGTGGTGCCCCTTCTGTTCGACCTGTCAAAAAATGACATTGGACCGTAAATTACAATTTTGTAAACAAAAACTAACACAATAAAGTCAAAAGAGAATCAAAAAGAAAAACCAAGTACAGACAGAATCAACAGAAGAAAGAGGCATTTTAACCAACTAGAGCTGCCGCAATTAGTTGACTAATCGACCATTGAAATGGTCGACGACTAATTTAAATGTTGATTTTTCGTAATTTTATATTATATGGAGTCAAAGTGTAGTGAAGTTGAACTGAACTGTGAGCATTCAAAACCCCAAAATGCACTTTTTTAAAATTTAAGTCAGTCCGACCAAAACTTTCTTTTGTGAAAAATAGTTCCTTTGTTTCAGATGCCAACCTCATTTGATTCAAGTCTTGTTTTAATACCAGAAACTAATGGTCAGAGGCTGTACGATTCAATAAAGGTTTATTAAAATATCATCTTAATATTTAGTTTTTTGGTTAGCTTACAGCTAATGATGGTTAAGATGTTTGTTTTACTTCCACTTTGCACATGACCTGATTAGTCGACTAATCACAGATTATTTTTTTCCTATTAGTTGACTAATCAGGTCACGCGCAAAGTAGAAGTAACTCACATCTTAACATTGATTAGCTTTAAACTAACTAAAAATGAAAAAAAAAAAATTACGATATTTTATTAAATCTTTATTGAATTGTACAGCTCTGACCATTAGTTTCTGGTATTAAAACAAGGCTTCAATCAAATGAGGTTGGCATCTGAAAGAAAAAAAAGGAACTTTTTTCACAAAAGATAAAGTTTAGGTCACACATACTTAAATATAAAAAAGTGAAATTTTTTTTGGTGCTTAACGGTCATTTTGTTCAACTTTACTACACTTTGACCAGATATAATACAAAATAATGACAAATTGCCTATTAAATTAGATGCCGACTACTTTAATTGTTGATTAGTCAACTAATTGTGGAAAAAATAATTGGTGATTAGCCGACTATTAAAATAATTGTTCGTGGCAGCCCTACAACCAACTACAGTTAACTACAGTGATCAAAGCAACATCTACTGTTTTCGTGTATGGTCAAAAATAACAATGGAAATAATAGTACTATGACCAAAAAACGTATGATCTTTTTATATTTGAAAACATGAAACATTTCAATTGTGGAAATTTACATATTGACTGTGATATTGTTATTTTCATTGCAAAAAGACTATCTCCATTTCGAAATTTACAAGCTGAAGTGTTGGGACACTGTTAAAGTAATTTCTGTAAAGACAAATACTTCAATAAAGAAAGCCGTTTTGTTTTGATCCTCGCCACATATGATTAGATAATGACAAAAAAGTTTTAAACTTTTGACCCCCTGTGATTTAATCATTATAACAAGCCTACCCATTTTGTGGTGAGCCAGCAGAGCCGCGGCCTGTTGCATGTCCCCCGTCAGGTGATGGATTCAGGGCTGCGATTTCTTCACCACGTTCAGAAAATGGGCTCCTATTTATTATTATGGTGTCAGAGCCAGATGATTGTAATGGCTCATTCTCATTTGGGAAGTTTAAAAAAGACTTCTGTGAACCGTGGCGGCCTTTTTGCTGCTTAGACTGATCATCCTCAGAAACATATTCAACTGTGGCCTTGTAAAATTTACCATCTGACCACCTTGCTAAAATAGGATCTCCCGATCGAAGATCTTGTAGCTTCATAGAACCCTCATCTCTTGCCAAAATATCAAAGCTTGACAAGATTTTGCCAGTATAGCCATCCTCCCACCTGACAAATGCAAAACAGCCTGAGAGAGAAAGAAAGCAAGAGAGAAAAATTCCATTTGATCACAACAATTTCACAACAAGTAATTTTTTTTTAATCAATTTGGTATATAATGTTGTAACTATAACACCAAAACAAAGTAAATCAATATAAAAGAAACAAAAGTACTTAAAACACTTACTAGTTTGCTCATCTGGTTGAGGGGTGTTGTCTCTATCCTTCATTTTCTGAGTGGGAACCCGTAACCTTTTCCTTGCTGGCATTTCCTTCTTATTCATTCTGTCAATGGAAAAATAAATAGAACCTTTTCATGGTGACGTCAGACAAAACAGCATTATCACTGTCAGTGTGTAAAATGTGCGCCATCACAAAGTGTTGCAGGGAAAGGGCGGGTTCAAGGTGCCCACCTAAGACAGCGCATCCAGAAAACAGGTTATATGCTCGCCGCAAGCTGCCATGAGGACTACAAAATGCATTGTGGGGAAACTGTGTCCTGACAGTTCTTGTAGTTTGACGTGATACTGATCAGGAATAACAAGTGCTAAATTAAGGAAATCTGTGTATTTTTTAACTCCTTAGAAAGTAGTGAATGGTGGAAAAATAAACACTATTTTAAATAATCTGTGGTTATGTGTGTTATGGTTGCCTTTAAAAATGAACTTTAATTTATATTTTATTTATTATATTATTTATTTACTTTTTGGGGACTTTAAATTTATCCAGCAATTTCAACTCCATGTTGTCTCGCCGTTCGCCCTCATCTCAGGCGCCTTCCCCCGCCCCCACCTGGTAGCCAAGATGCAGGATGCATAATTTCAAACAAAGGGCGACGGCGACGTCGCCATTTTGTGTCTTGTAAAAAGAATAGCATACGTGTTTTAAAATCGTAACAAGCTAATCATATCGTATTCAACGGTCTGAATTAAAACGAATCCTGTGTTTGTCAACTCACTTTGTCTTCAACATTATTCTCCAACATGTTAAAGTTACAACGCCAATATTAATGTGCATTGGAGCACACAAATACAGAATATAAGCGCCAACTACTTTCCGACGAATATTGCAATGTTGGGCCCATATGGTTTGGTCCCACGTGGGTTTGTCCGCGGGTTCCAAAATGGCTCCACCTTTGTTTGCCTACACTGTCTTGAGCGGGAACTTAATAGTCTGGCTCACTGGGCAGCAGAGGTCGCTAACTTTTTATGCTGATCCCCACCTAAGCAAGAATGGGCAGACACCGACGGAGCCACAATGAAACCCGCGGACAAACACACCTAGGGCCCACCGATTCTGCCCAAAAGTAAACCAACGGGGCCCAAAGTGAAATGTTCGCTGAGTTATTGCTTATCGGCCCATTCGGTCTTTAAGTTAGACATTTTACTACTTTGCAACTACATGTGATTAACCCAATAACATTTACGATTCTTACCTTTCTTTGTCTCGGTTTGGCTGAAAATCTGCAGCTCAAGTGCCAAAGAACAGTTCTCTCGTGCTGCTCGCCGTCGTTTTCTGAACTTCTCAGTTATTTCTCCTGCGTTGGGCTTCTTCTTCGACATGCTAAATGATACGTGATATTGTAGTGCTGCCCCCTACAGGGAACACCCGGTATAAAACGGGTTCGGCTCCTTAGAGAAGGAAATGATTATATTATTATGATTATAGTAGAAACGTGAACATAAATTGTAATCTGTTGATTCGTCCACTAGTAACATGAGTAAACGCTGGGCATTTTTTAAAAAAAAAAAAACAAGACATGTCTGTTATGAACATTTTGACTCGACAAGCAAAATTCAGCAGGACGAATCCAGAGAGTGTTTAAGACATATCTCTGTGGCAACAGCACATTCTCGCGAGATTTGGTAGAGGTCCCTTCCTTGTAGCTTCCGCCAACAATCAACAAAGGACGAAGACGAAGGAACGTGACCTTCTGAAAGGCAGACTTGACTTGGATGAAACAGCAGAGCGAGCTAAGAAGAACGACTAAGAGTAAGTAATATAAATTATTTTTGTTTTCCGAAATAACGAGGGTAACATCCCCGTGTTGCGAAAATAGAGATAGAAATGCATTCAACGGCGACCACCCAGCTATCTTGCATAGCCACACCTAGCTAATACACGCATGTCTACGGAGATATCATGTTTACGTACACCGTTTCACAATAAGTTAGGGAGACATTCAGGTCTTGTCCACGCGGCTCACGGTACAAAAATGAGCGGATGCTGTAAGTGGAACAAAATAAAACTTTCACCATTAACTTTTTGATTACTAATTGATTTAAATGGAAACCTCTATACGTAACAAACACTAGATACTTCATCTTAAGTAAGATGGTTGTGCAAATAGTTCAACTGTATATTCAATCAACATGTATCTGCATTTATAGTATTGAAGTGTCAAAATGACCAGACGAAAACCTGGAAAACGATGGAGGAGGACTAATGAAGGAGACTCAAATAAACGTCCAAGAAGGACACAATTGGTAAGTAGAATCAGAATCTGCTTTATTGTCCGAATGTATAAGGAATTTGACTCATGTTTTGCTCATGTGTTTAAAAGATTTTTTTTTAAAAGTATGTGCGTGTATATATTGTGTACGGTTGAAGAAATTGGCTGAGCGATATTTAACTAAGCTAGACTACTGCTTTCCTCCTTGCAGTCATACCTTCCAGAAGCTGCCAATTTTGATGAAGAGAATGACCAATATTTAAGTAAGTTGTGAAATATGCACACCTTTTGCTGATAAGATCAGATCAGCATTTATTGTAATTTCTTTTTAAGAAGGTGTATTCGCACATAATTTTGGAAAAAAGTGCAGCCAGTGCCAAACTTTTTTCTTAGTCGCACAGACCCAGGGGAAAGGGGAATATAATAAGCAAATTGTTTTGAGTGCGGCTGTCTCTGCACCTCACGGCTCCACCAGGGGATGGATCAAATGTGGAGAACACATTTACACATTTAGAAGCGTGACAGGGGACTTGAACTTTAAGTTTAATTTTAAATACGTGCGGCCAACAAAAAAATCCAGCCTTGGACAAAATGCGTGCGGGCAAAGCAGCAATGCGATCTTGGCCCAATATGAATTTCCGTCACTTTCTATGCTGGTCGCACGTAAATATGTGTGAATAACATCAGTCTTTTCTAATGTGTGCTAGACATATGAATGAATCAAACTTGTGTGTTAAGCTATCTGCTCTGCAGTTTAACCTGTTTAACTACACAGCGTCATAAATAAAGAGGAGAGATTTTCTGAACACAGTTGATCTGAAAATCAAAGGTCGAATAGATAAGTAGAATACCTCCACAGTTAATTAAACAAGTATGGCAATATTATGCTCTCCTATGCTGGTTAAAATAGCACATGTGAAGAAACAAACATAAGTTATTGTATTGTTTTGTAAACTAACCACTTTAAGTTTAAACCCATTAAAAACATAAGAACCTGAACCTTTTAGGTCTGAAATCCCCTCCCTATTGTAACTCATGGGAAAAATGATCCCAAAGTTGTAAGCAATACTCTACCAGCGTGGTTTGTTTTCTACAGTCATGGCATCAAAAATCGAAGGCTGTATCATATTATACACTGGCATCCCGTGTCTATCTATTTATTCACCTAAGGCCCCAAAACCTTTCATTGCTCTGTGTGTTATGATGAATTAAACTAAACACTTTGTGTTACATTTTATCAAGAACTCAAAGAGATGTAAACATAAACTCATACCAATGGATCAATATGTTGGAGAAAACATTTGCACTCAATGCAACATATTACATTTCTTTCAATTTGCTTTTGTGTTTTACATGTGTTCTCTTTTTATCTGTTGCATTTTCAAGAAAGCTTCTTACAGGGCATGTTTACTTTAGTAATTGAAATTAAATGTATTTTAAGCAAAATGCAACTCTTTCAATTATGCCAAGTGAACCCTGATACAGGAAACGGTATGATCCATTGAAATATCTTGTCTTCTGTGTTGGCAGGTAGAAGCAGAGAAACACAGAAAACAGCAGAGGTGGTGCCTCCTGGAGAAGCCTCAAATGCTCCACTTCAGAAGGAACCTATCCAACCATTGGATGTCCATGCAGGATGTACCACACTCACTCTGGACTACCAAGCCTCCCACCAGTGCCCAGGTACTCTCACCTTCTTGTTTGAGACGATCTGACCACCTAATGATCACAGTATTTCTTATCACTATCTGCGTGTACATGTGCAAAGCAACCTATTACATATTACTGTCTTCTGCTCGTGGATCGTCTTGAATCCAAACTACAGCCAACTTTTTATCTGAATGCGTCTGACCAGATCGAAGTGTTCCGAATAGCGTTTTTACATTACACAATTTTATCCTGATTAGGCGTTTATTCTGATTACTTGTGTCCATGTAAATGCAGCTTCTCAATGGATCCTACTAAAATATGAAAAAAATCATTAGAGTATGTAAAATGGGATTAACAGACTAAGACCAATGCAGGCCATGCAAGTTTTGCATCATGAGTTTAATGATTTTCATTCTGTTTTATAACAGCACAACAAAGTGTGGCACGAGGGAGCGTTTCAACTGTCGACTCTGTCAAAGATGATGAAGAACCATCTTCCACATCAACCATCAGAGATCCTGCTGATAGCCTAATTAATGAAATTCATGGTAAAGCTGAGTATGCTCCATTTCAGTCATTTGAGGAAGCTCTTCCTGATGTGGGGGATTGGACATATGATGATGGACATACGTTCGGTGAGGGATTTGAAGAAGGTTTGAGTAAGAAGTTTGAAGAAGATTCAAATATAAATGACACAAGAGACAAACCATTATATGACAATGCAACAGTAACAGTGGCAGAGTGCATTTTGATCATCATGGCTTATGTTATAAAATAAAATAAAATAAAATAACTGACAAGGCCCTTGGGGATTTGCTTAAAATGTTCAAGTTGCTTTGTCCTAATAGTTTGAATACAGATTGCTTAAACAGTGTACAGAAGTTCAAAGACTTCTTTTTCTCCCACTCTGCATCATCCCCGATTGTATTGCACAAATATTGCATTACTTGCTTTGCGTTATTACAAAGTGAACAATTAGAATGTCTTTCATGTGGGAGCACTGCATCAGAAGAAAATTGCTCATCCTTCATAGAAGTTCCAATTGAAGCTCAAATAAGGTCATTGTTCCTCAAGCCAGGTTTTCAGGAGAAGCTTAACTTTCGACTTAGCAGGAAGAAGTCAAATCAGAACAACATTGAAGATATATATGATGCAGAAGTTTACAGACAGCTTGTAGAAGGGGGTGGTCCTCTTAGTGACCCTAAAAACATATCACTTACTTGGAACACAGATGGGGTACCTATTTTTAAATCATCCAAGTTCTCGGTGTGGCCGTTTTATTGTATCATCAATGAATTGAGCTTCATGGAACGCACAAAAAGAGAGAATATGATTTTTGCTGGACTTTGGTATGGGAATTCAAAACCATCCATGGTTACATTTCTAAGGCCACTAAGTAACACACTAAGTAAACTTGCAGACAGTGGAATTGTTGTGAAACCTGCAGAGTTGACATCAGAACCTTTTGTATGTAAAGTACTCACCATTGCTGGAACATGCGACTTGCCAGCTAAAGCCTTAGTCCTTAATTCAGTACAATACAATGGTAAATTTGGATGTCATAAATGTGAGCAGCCAGGAGAAACAATAAAGACAGGGGAAAGGGGACATGTCCATATATTTCCATTCCAACACAGAGATCCAAAAGGGCCACTGCGCACTAATGAAAAGTTTGCTCTTGACATGAAGATTGCAAATGAGACAAAAACTACTGTTAAGGGGGTGAAGGGTCCCTGTTGGCTTAGCGAACTTAAAAGTTATAATCTTATCAAAGGCACTGGCATAGATTACATGCACTCAGTCCTCCTTGGAGTGATGCGCCTTTTGATGGTTCTGTGGTTTTCCACAGAGTTTTCTCGTCAGCCCTTCAGCATGGCAAAAAATGTCAAAGAAATTGATAGGAGATTTCAAGATATCTCTCCTCCATCCTCAAGCCGATATCCTCGGTCAGTTGCATCGCACAGAATGTTTTTCAAAGCATCAGAATTCCGAGATCTTTTGCTCTTCTACGGACCTGTTGTTTTTCGTGGTATTCTTGCAACACTGTACTACAATCATTTCCTTCTTCTAAGTGAAGCCATTTTCATTTTATTGATGGAATCTATATCATTTGAACAGATTGATCATGCAGAAAGACTATTGTGGAACTTTTGTTCTCAAATGGCTCCACTCTATGGTGAGAGGTATGAAACTGCAAATGTACATCTTCTGGTGCACCTTGCAGACAGTGTCAGGTCCCTTGGCCCTTTATGGACTCATTCGTGTTTCCATTTTGAAGATAAAAATGGATATTTGTTAAGGCTCATACATGGCACTCAAAATATACCCATGCAGATGGTCCATGCAGTCAAACTTGTGCAGTCTATTCCCATTATTTCGCAAACCATAAAGCCCGGGAATGCCATTGCTGAATTTTACAAACAGATGACTAAAGATGATAGTTTTTGTCGTGAAAACAATGATTTGTCTAGGACTAAACTATATGGAGCATCTAGTGAACTTCATCTGGACACAGTTCACCTCTCTACTCTGGAAAGATGTAGTGGTCACCTCATCAATTCTAAAACCGTAAGGATCTTCCACAGGGCACAAGTTAAGAGAATTTACCTCACATCCAAACACTATGGAAAAGGCAATAGAAGAAACAACTTCACTGTTGCTTTTTCTAGTGAAGGACAAACAAAATATGGGCAGGTTGATTTCTTCTTTACCTCGGAACAATCATGTACCAAATGGGCTGTTGTTAACGAGTTCAAAGGTGCTGATTTTTCTCTGCTGCAAGATAGAATATCAAATGGTTCATGCAATCATGTTGTTCCCATTTTGGAAACTTCTGCCAGTACAGTAGTTTCTTTGGATTGTATTTTGGGAAAAGTTGTTTTCCTTGACCTGACATCTATGCCAGGCATAGTGTTTGCAGCTCATTTACCAAACACACTTGAGAAGTTTTAACCCATTAAGAGACACGCCGGCTTAAGAAGCCACAAATCACGATTGACCATTGTAGGAACATGTTCTGAAAATGCATGACTGTCTCTACATTTTCTGTGAACTCCAATATATCTTGGACCTATAAAAGATGCAACATGTGTGGTGGAAAGGTAAATTGCCTCTTGTATTATTAGGGTTGATTGAATTATTATTAAATCAGTATGTGCTCCATTATGTGTTCCTTGCCCCCCAGAACTTTCTTTTACTGTATAACAAAGCTTTGCTATGAAAAAGCTCAACTGTTTTGATTTACATATTTACACAACTGTCAAAACTGTTAAATCAACATTGCAATGTTATCTTGATTTTTTTTTTCCAAAGTGTCAAAAAGATGTCTTTTAAGCACATGTTGTCTTAATGGTATGACTTTAAATTGTCATTGAGTTATATGGAGTGTATAAGAAATAAACATGTGTAAGTTGAACATAAATGTGTCAATTGATAATTTTCTCAAGATGAACTATGTTTGTGCCATAATGAGACTCATTTGAGAACTTGTGCTGCTCTAATTTTTCTTTTTACTAGAGTAAAATGAGACTACACTGAGATAATAATGAGCAATGAGAGAGAACCAGTTCCAATATTATTTTTGTATATTTTACAAGACATATACATTTATATTGTGCCTTTTAACTATTGTGGATCTGCATCTAAAACAACTTCCCAACTGTATTAATTTACACAACTGTCAAAATAAAAATGTATTAAATTGACGCTGCAATGTTATCTTTAAAAAATTCATGTTTTTTTTAAGTTTCAAAAAGATGTCTTTTGAGTACATCATGTCTTACAGCAGTGTTTCTCAATTATTTTATCTCACACTCCCCCTATGAAGAACTTACCCCCCCCCCTTACAACTTTCTGCTGCAAATATCATCGGTATCATTAGTCAATTTGCTCAAGTTAAATGTATAT
>NC_050521.1:9428066-9432434 GCF_002922805.2 Oryzias melastigma | reverse complement strand
TGTTTTTGGACAGTGGGAGGAAGCCGGAGTCCCCGGTGAAAACCCACGCATGCACGGGGAGAACATGCAAACTCCACACAGAAAGGTCACAAAACCCCCAGCCGGGATTCGAACCGGGGCCTCCTCGCTGTGAGTTAAGAGCGCTAACCACTGCGCCACCGTGCAGCCCTCCTTGAATTGTATGCAAAGTGAAAATGCACTATCACTAATGAAAATTTTAAATTACTCTGAAACCTCAGAAATAGACATTGTGGTTTTTTTTCCTGTAGTTTTTTTATTTCCTGTAAAGTCAGCTGTGATTGGATCATTATTGATGAAAAACAACGTTTGCCATAACAATTGTAAATGAAGATTGGAGGGGGGGAAAAAGAAGCTAGTTCTGTTTACTTCCGGGTCATGCTACGAACGTCACACAAACGAACTCAAAATTTAAACTTGGTCTCTTTAAAATGTATAAAAATAAAATAAAATCTCAGTTTAAATTGTTATTTAAATTTTTATTCATTTTAAGAGATCGAGTTTTAGCTTTGAGTTTGTGTGATGTTCCTATCGTGACCCGGAAGTAAACAGAACAAGGCCGCGTTAGCAGGCTAGCTGCTTGTGTGGAGAGAAACGTGGTGTTTTGTTCGGACGTTCGTGAGGTTTCTGCAGAGATGTAGCGATACGTGGTTCGGTTCCAAACAATCCTCTTTAGCTAAAGTGTCGTAAATGAGTGAATTCGTGTTGAACGTAAAGACAACGTGGCTGTGATTGTGAGACTAGCAGATGATCGGAGCTGCTGCTGTTCAGAGGACTTTGGTGTTTGTTGGAGCTGAAGATCTTCTGCAGCTGCAGGAACCATGTCTTCCCTTCAGTCTCTGAGAGAGTTGATCAGCGAGCGACTCGCTGCTGCTGCTGAAGAAATCTTCAGACTCTGTGAAGGAACCATCGTCCAGTACGAGCAGGAGCTCTGTCGTCAGCGCAGACTGCTGGATATCTGCTGGAAACCACAGCTTCAGCTCCACCACATAGGTATGTACATGTGGTCATGTAGTGATTAGCAGGATAACACTTGTGAAAAATCTTAAATGAATGAACTAATCATGTTTTTAATCCTAAATTAATAGAACAAATGTAGTAAATGCAAATATGGCCATAAACCATAAAATATGACTATAAACTCCTAAAAGCTCCACAATAAAGTCTGTTGTGATCATCAATTATATTCTTTTTACCCTTTTAGGATGAAATATTAGTGTTACAAAACAAATCAAGGATGCCTGAAGGTAGCCTGTGGTCCAGACAAACCCAAATCATCAAAAATTGAAAGAAATTTATCATAAGTGCTCTACTGCATTTTTAGGGGGGGTGCAGCAGAGCTCTTTGCTGAGGGCAGCCCCCGCCCCTTGCAACTCCGTAGCTCCGCCCCTGTCACTTCTTCTCCCTCTTCTGGTAGATTCGGATCCAGGTTCTAGTGGACCCATGACAGTTTCTGTTGGAGGACTCCAGTAAATCGCCGTGTTCGTCCTCCAAATGTAGTTATCAGCTGTGAGGAAACTATGGAAACAAGCAAGTGGTTAAAAAAAGATTTCTTAAAGAGGAAAAAATTAATTAAAAAGACAAAATCAGATTCCTCTGATCTTATTCTGTAGAGAAGATTTTCTTCCAGCTCTCGTCTCTCCTGGTCTGTCTGTTTTTCTTTAGTTTTCTCTAAAACTGGATCGTCTGTGTTTAGCTTTTCCTGTTTTAAAGAACAGAATCAATGGTTAAAATCACACAGACAATACAGAGTAAACACAAATGAGACCAAAGATGTTGTTATATAATTAATGACATTTTTTAGGTCTGAAGATTTTGTCATATTTACAGACAAAGAAAAGATCAGTCAAAATATATTTGATTGACAGTTTTAGCTATGATTAGCTTGTTAGCATATTGCTTGAAATGATCCAGTCTTCTTCTTCAAACTTTCAAATGTCACAACAGAAAGGAGTTATCTCTGGTTACCCTTGACTGTACAAAGAGAACTGGAGTGAGTGAGTGTTACATCCTGCTGCTGCAGCCTGGCTTTCCCATCCAGTTCCCCTTGGCTCACCTGGCAGGTGTGGCCAATATCCCTTGATTGGCTGGTGTCCATTTAAGCCAGAGGCAGCCACACCAAGCCAGGCAGGGAGCAGAGCAGCAGGCTGGGTGGTGGTTTGTGTGGTGTTGGTTTGGGTTTGTTTTGTCCTCAGCAATCTTAGATTGCTGGGTTTTGTTATGTTAGTTTGGGGTTGGGCCTTGGTAGTTCTGATTTGCGGGCTTTGTTTAACTTCTGTTGATTAGGTAGTTTTCTTAGGCAGCCCTTAGCAGGGAGCTGCTGACTCCGACGGTCGTCATGGCTGGGTCAGCAGTCTCCCTGACTTCTTTTTCTTTTGGCCAATAGAAAATTGGCCCGGTGTCTAGGGGATATCTATCAGAGGGGACAATAACATTAAAGAGTGGACACCAACATAAAAGGAACACAGTTTATTTAAATAAACGGAAAACCTGTGTCCTGAAATAAAGCAAAGAATTAGTGGTTAAGGTTAAAAGAACAAACCAAAACGGAGTTGGGACCTTGGCCAAAAGAAAAAGAAGTCAGGGAGACTGCTGACCCAGCCATGAAGACCGTCGGAGTCAGCAGCTCCCTGCTAAGGGCTGCCTAAGAAAACTACCTAATCAACAGAAGTTAAACAAAGCCCGCAAATCAGAACTACCAAGGCCCAACCCCAAACTAACATAACAAAACCCAGCAATCTAAGATTGCTGAGGACAAAACAAACCCAAACCAACACCACACAAACCACCACCCAGCCTGCTGCTCTGCTCCCTGCCTGGCTTGGTGTGGCTGCCTCTGGCTTAAATGGACACCAGCCAATCAAGGGATATTGGCCACACCTGCCAGGTGAGCCAAGGGGAACTGGATGGGAAAGCCAGGCTGCAGCAGCAGGATGTAACAGTGAGTGTGATGTTATTCATAGAGAACACCTTACTTCCAGCTCCAGCGAAATCAAGTCAAATTCTTTCGCCATTTTTCTGCGATACATATGTCGCCATGTTGCAGCCAGACAACAGTGATTGGTCCGAGTTGATCTGAGTCCCGTTTCTATGGCAACTACTTTTGCAAGTCAAAGTGAGTTTGTTGGAAGTCCACACCCCTTCCACTGAAGGAGAATCTGTCAATCAAATGTTGGAGGTGGGGCCAGTGGGCACCACATGCTTTTATTGCGACATCTGATTGGTCAGTTTATAACTTGAATAATAGAGCTGTGATGAGTATGTTATCTTGTGCTCATTTCTAAACTTGTATCATCCATCCATCCATCTTCTTAACCGCTTCGTCCCCTTCGGGGTCGCGGGGGTGCCGGAGCCTAACCCGGCTGCTGATGGGCGAAGGCGGGGTACACCCTGGAGAGGTCGCCAGTCTGTCACAGGGCCTCAATCACACACATCCACTCTCACATTCACACCTAGGGGCAATTTAGAGTCACCAATTAACCTATGAAGCATGTTTTTGGACGGTGGGAGGAAGCCGGAGTCCCCGGTGAAAACCCACGCATGCACGGGGAGAACATGCAAACTCCACACAGAAAGGTCCCAGCCGGGAGTCGAACCGGGGCCTTCTCGCTGTGAGGCGAGAGCGCTAACCACTGCGCCACCGTGCAGCCCTAAACTTGTATCATTTTGACAAAATATATTTATATTGAGAGTTAAATATTGAAAGTTACTTAAGATATAAGTTGATTTATTCTGGAATAATATACTTGCCTTTTTATTATTCATAATTATGTTAAGAAGTTACGGTTTTAAAGTTTTAAACTTTGGCATTCTGCTAGCTTTTTGGACTATTTTGGCATTTACTAAGATTTTTTAGGCTGTCTTGGAGTTGAGATAATATTCACATGCTATCTGTTTTGCTAATTCAGGCTTTTTGCAGTTTTTTGTGCTATTTTGAAGTTAACCTATTTTTTCCAGCTACACACTAGCTATTTTGGCTAACCTAAGGTTTTTTTTGTGGCTAATTTGGCATTTTGCTGATATTTTAGCTGCCTATCAACTTCAGTGTTTTTAGCTATCAATTTCAGCATCTTCAGCTATCAGCACTAGCATCTTCAGTGGCAAAATTCAGCTTACAGCATTCACACTAGCATTATCACAGGTAATGCTATAATATCTAGTCCATAATTATGTTAAAAAGTTAAAGTTTAAAAGGTTTCAAAATGTAGTTTTAGAATGTTCATTAAATGTTTATCCTGTACGCCCCGCAACCGAAGGTGTGTTTTAGACTTTGGCTCCTTGTGTGATTGAGTTTGACACCCCTGACCTACAGACACACACAGGCGTGTCTGCATGGAAAGCTGTCTAATT
>NC_050521.1:9419566-9421645 GCF_002922805.2 Oryzias melastigma | reverse complement strand
TTTCTGGAAACTTTTAAACTTTTGACCGTCCTCGACCGGAAGTAGTCAGACTGTGATCACGTTCTAGCTTTACGGAAGTCGTTCGGGGGCCCAAATAAAAAAGGGTCGGGGCGGTTTGTCCGAACCTACTCGAACCTAAACCTTGCAAGAGCATGACACGTCCGACTGCCATGACACGTCCGACTGCCATGACAGCCTGCAGCAAGACCCCTCTCAAACCTTGACGCGGGTCGGGTCCCCAAATCCTGCTGATCGTCCGGTTCCGGGATCGTTCCGTGCACCGGAAACGTTGATATTTCTCAATTTTGGAGCCCCTTTTGGGGAGAAGTCCAGAAAAACAGACAAACTATGAACTGTATGTCCAACATAAATGTATATCCTGATAGTAACGGGCGCATTTCTCGCTAGAAATATTGGCAAAAGAGAGATTAGTCCAAAAAACATTTTATTCTGAGTGATTTTAGACCAAAAAGAGTGAATATCACACCGTGTTTTTGCTAGCGACAGGCAGAAACTCAAAAGTCACCTGATTAGTCACGTGATCCGGCGCACCCCCGTAGAAATGAATAGGTGTGTTTGAGATCCCCAGCGCCTCGCCTGCATCGTCGGCGAGACTAAGCTGCTGCTGGAGGGGGCGGAGAAAGGCGCCTGAGATGAAGGTGAACGACGAGACTGTACGAGATCAACGAGTTGGGGGTTGTCCTTACCATTGAGCTGAAAGTTAATAAGCCACTCCTCCTAGTATGATCTGTGCTGTTGTGTCTTTTATATTATTTTTTAACATATTTTTGGGAGTAAAACTGTTAATAAAATAGCCGCGGGATTCATTGCATGTGCACTGTCCCAAATAAATACATAAATAAAATTAAGGTTAAGTTTTAGAATCAACAATAAAAAATATGACCACAGATTATTTGAAATCTTGTTTATTTTTTCATCAGTGATTCACTACCTTCCAGAAAAAGTAAAAAAATACTCAGACGTCCTTCATTTAGCGCCAGTTATTTTACACCGAACTACAACTGTGTGGACTCAATTTCCCACAATGCATTGTTTTGTAGTCATCAAGGCGGCATGCAGCCAGCGCAGTACCTATTTTCTGGCTGCGCTGGCTTAGGAAGGCGCCTTGAACCCGCCCCTTTCTCGCGATACTTCGTGACGGCGCACATGTGACGTCAGTGCAATAAACTATCCAACATGCACTGCAATCCAGGCGACCTGCGCAGCGCCGGGGATCTCAAACACGCCTAATGAGACGTAGCAATTCCACAATTTAGACCCATTTTTTGTAAAACTTCTAAGGTTGCCTAGGCGGTGTATGTCGGGGCCGGGGGAGGGGCTTGTCACTGTCACTACCATAGACTGTATAAGAATAACTGGACAGAGCAAACCCCCTCTACTTCCGTGTTCCATATAGGAAGTACCACTGGGTTGCAAAAAGGCCAAAGTCCCATTGACTTACATTGGGAAACAGACAGTTATTTCTCAGTCATTTTATATGTCAGAATAATCATTCTTCCTCTGCTGCTTTCTGATTAACTTCTTTTTTCTAATCTTAATTTTTTTTTAAAGATTTTGTCCCATTATCACAAGTTATTAGAGTTATAAATTGACCAATCAGATGGCTCAATAAGCGTTTGTGGGTCTGATGTCGTACATTTGGGGGGTTTGAGTGACACATGACGGGTAGCCAATGGGAGCAGACTTCATCAATGGGTCCGTGAAGACCTTTTAACACCTACTTTACAATTCAACAATGTACCAATCATTGTCCTACTGTTGTTTTCCTCAATGGAATGTACCGATGCAGCAGTTTAAAACAACTAGAGGAGCATGCTGTCGACATTTTTAGATGAGGATTTACTCTGTAGAAATAGATTTCACTCTGAGGTTATGTGCTTTGGACTTTATTGTTTGTTTGACGTTCATTTTTCTTTTTTTCACTGTTTTGGTTGTAGCTTATAAATTATAAGTTGCATATATGCGCATACAATCACCAACCAAAGTTTCATCTTCGCCGCACTTTTCCAGCTTCAGCCTGAATTAGACGCAGCCGTCTGAGGAGCGCGAGACAAAATT
>NC_050521.1:9339714-9419094 GCF_002922805.2 Oryzias melastigma | reverse complement strand
CGGTATTTCAAAGTGCAAAGTCGTGGAATATGTACGCATTTTACTGAGCCGCCGTGATTAAAGTAGAAGCTGTTTACATCCGCGGTCTGGTGGTCGAGGCGTGGAAAGAGGCAGACGGTTGCAATAAACTCACTCCTGATTGGCGACAGTACTTCCTGTAGATTCATGACCCAGCTATGACTCAGACCAATCGCTGAAGATTGTTTGCAAATGGCGGTATCCGTTTCAGGAATTGACGGTGAAAGCGGCGGCCTACTTTCGCGAGGAGAGGAAGTAATGCATTTCCAATGGGGGACCTTATTGCTCGCTCAGTCCATTATTTTTACAGTCTATGATCACTGCCCGATCCCCTTTCCCTAACCACGCCCTAATCACGCGCATTGTAAAGGGAGGTGTGTCACTCTAATTACTTTCCCTGTGCAACAAGTGACACTGGAACTAAATTAGGAAAATAAAACAATAATAATAATAAAATATTATATAGTATACAATAAAATAAACCATATACAGTATATAAAATAATTGAAATATTACTTTTTTTAATAGTGCCAAAGTTAAAGTGCATTAAGTAATTTGCGCTAACTACTTGTAGAACAGGCGCCAATGTACTGCTTTGTACATATTCCATTGGTCACTCGGTCTAATGAGTTAATATTTCACCTCTTTGCAACAGAGAACCAAATAATTAAAATTCTTACCTCTCTAGTCTCTGTGTGGCTGGAACAAAACTTGCATCTTAAACCGCGAATGGACATTTCTCTCAGTCGCTGTTTGCAAAACGTTCCAGTACTTTCCCCTGCGACGTCTTCTTCTACTGGCTAAATGTAATGCGATATTATAGTTCCAATATAATTTTTATATATTTTACAAGACATGTACATTTATATTAGTAAGTTAAATCAGCCAAAAATGTTAGCATGTTGCTAAAATACAAGCTAAACTCTAAATTAGCCCAAACATTCCAGTGGATAACAAACTAACCAAAATGTTAACAAATTGCTAAAGTATTAGCCAAACTAATTAGAGGCCAAATTAGCCACACAAAAAAACTAACTCAATGTTCACTTACTAGCTGAACTCTTAAGTAGCCTAAAATTCCTCAGTAAACTAAATTAATCAAAAAAGTTAGCCTGTTGTAAAAATAGAAGTGTGAGGATTCGTGATCGCATCCTCCCTAACTTGAGGTGAAAGCTGACAATCGCTTCATTACTAGTTGTCTGTGACTACGCCACTAGATGTCCTGAAGCATTTCCCCTTAGAAACATCAAAGCCAAACAAATAGCTTATGCTCTGATACAACTCTTCTCAAGGGTTGGTATTCCATCTGAAATATTAACCGACAGGGGTACAAACTTTATGTCTGACACATTGATCAGTTTATCTCTGCTAATGCCACCGACTGGGACAAGTGGCTCCCGTATCTTCTAGTTGCCTACAGGGAGGTCCCACAAGCATCAACAGGTTTCTCACCTTTTGAGCTTCTCTACAGCAGACAAGTGAGAGGTCCACTGGACGTGCTGCAGAACTCCTGGGTTGGGTCTCAGGAAAAAGCAACCAGTGTTTTGACCCACATTCTCAAAATGAGGGACAAAATGGAGAAAACTGCAAAGCTGGTCAAAACCCACCTGGAGAAGGCCCAACGAGGACAGCAAACCTGGTATGATAAAGGAGCCAGGGTGAGGTCGTTCACCCCAGGTCAGCAAGTGTTTTTACTTCTCCCTACTGTCGAAAAATAAACTGTTGGCCAAATGGCAAGGTCCATTTACAGTTCTGAAGAAATTAAGTGCTACTACCTATGAGATCCACATGCCAGAAAGAAGAACCCCCAAACAGACATTTCACATTCAACAACCCTGGTGGAGCATCGCATTCGGCTGAAGGACAACACTCCTATTGGTAACAAAATGTACCGCATCCCACAAAAACTGTTACCTGTCTTAGAGGAGGAGATTGCTGTCATGTGGGAAATGGGTGTAATTGAGCCTTCGAACAGCGAATGGAGCCACCCTGTCGTGCTGGTGGTGAAGAAAGATGGAAGCATCAGATTCTGCATTGACTTCAGGAAGGTAAATGCCCAGTCCGAATTTGACGCTTATCCTCTTCCCAGACTGGATGACCTCATCGAGCGAGCTGGCCAAGCAAAGTTCATCACCACCCTGGACCTTTGTAAAGGCTACTGGCAAATGCCGTTGTCAGATGCTGCAAAGCCATTGACTGCCTTTAGAACTCCACAGGGGCTCTGGCAATTCACTAAAATGCCTTTTGGTCTACATAGCGCCCCTGCCACATTTCAACGGCTGATGAACCAGATCTTGGCAGGTATGGACACATACCCCGCTGCTTACCTGGATGACATTGTCATTTTCAGTGCGTCTTGGCAGGACCATTTGAGCCACCTAGCTGCTGTCCTAGGAAGAATCAAGGAAGCTGGTTTGACCATTAATCCAACAAAATGCACTATTGCCAAATCAGAGCTGCAGTACCTGGGGTACATCCTTGGTGGTGGAGAAATTAACCCTGTTCAAGACAAGGTGGAGGCTATTCGAATGAGAGAGAGACCAAAAACGCAGAAGCAGGTGAAATCCTTCTTGGGCATTGTAGGACGGTATAGAAGATTTATCCCAAGCTTTTCTGAGAGGGCTGCACCCCTGACAGACCTTACCAGCATCAAAAAGGCGAAGTTTGTGTGGGGGGAGGAACATGAAAGGGCTTTCCAAGATCTGAAAAAGGCCTTATGTGGTGAGCCTGTTCTGCAAAGCCCCAACTTTAATTTTTCTTTCACTGTTCAGACTGATGCTTCTAAACGAGGATTAGGTGCAGTTCTGCTCCAAGGTGACGGTGAAGAGAGGAAACCTGTGGCCTTCATCAGCAGAAAACTCTTTCCAAGAGAAACCAGGTACTCCACAGTGGAGCTGGAGTGCTTGGCCATCGAGTGGGCGATCGACACTTTGAAATACTACCTGCTTGGAAAAGAATTCAATCTGGAGACAGACCACCGAGCCCCCCAGTGGTTGGAAAGGATGAAAGATACCAACTCCAGGATTACCCAATGGTTCCTGTCTCTTCAGCCCTACTGATTCACTGTTCATTATCGGCTTGGGAAATCCAACACGGTGGCGGACTTCCTGTCTTGCAACTCTGTTGGCGAGTCTGCGGAGGGTGGAGAGAAGTGTGAAGATTCGTGATCGCATCCTCCCTAACTTGAAGTGAAAGCTGACCATATGACATTTTTGTTTTGTGTTCTCTCCATTAATTTCTCTGTTTTTGAGTGTCTACCAGAGGGGAGTGTTTCCATGAAGCGCCCATGAAGGCCTCCCTTGGACACCAGCTGTGATCCAGTTTGCCATCAATCAGCTTGGCCCGGAAGAACCATCAGCTGAAATGGAGAGGGGTGGATGTGGAGACCTTTTCTTTTGTTTTGTTCCTTATTGTTGGTTTGATCATGCATTTAGTTTCTTATTAGTTATTAGTTTTCCCAGTCACTTTATGGTTAGTTAAACATCTCATTATACCCATTGGTTTTACATTCACTGTTTACATTTGGTCAGGCCGTTGGCCCTACTTCTAAGTTTATGGTATGGTCTGAATGGTCTGAATTGTATATAAGTGGTGTTTTTGTGAAGTTTGGAGGATTGTTTTGGGGCTGCCATGTCACTTTGCCTGTGGTTGAAATAAAAAAAAAATAAATAAATAAATAAATAAATAAAAAGGATCAGAGCTCTGAAGATGCCTGTCTCCCTGTGGCTCTTGAGTCCACCAACAGCTTTCCATACATGCTGAGGGTCCACCTTTGGCCAACCTTCATAAGAAGCTAAACTCTAAATTTTTCAAAATGACCATTTTATTTTTCTTTAGCCAGAGAGCCGCTATGGAGAGATAAAAGAGCCACGTGTGGCTCTGGAGCCACAGGTTGCAGACCTCTAAAGCAACGGAGTGTAATGATTTCCAGAGAATCTAAAGATCCGAACAGAGAGGTGAACCCCGGAGGAAAGCCAACCTTCAGCCCTGGAGAAGATCTCCTCTGCTCTTTGGAGACGTAGCAGGAACCCTTCAACCCAAATAACTACACTTTCATGTTCAACAAAACCAGAGTCTGTGAAGGCAGGAACAAATTCTTTCTCAACTCAATTATTGATTTTGAAACTGTATTAAATGTTGTTTATCTTTTAAGTTACTTATTCATTTTGTTGAGCTCAATCTTCTCCCAAATTTAAGACGGGTAAAACACTTAGTGATATGATGGAAGTTTAAAGTTTATTGATTATTTATCATTGTTTGTTCAGTTGTTGTTGAAGCTGTTTGTGTGGTTTTTTTTTCTGAAATGTGTAAAATGTCTGCAGAAATAAACTGATTTAAAAAAAAGAATTTGCAGCAAAAAGACTATGTTCATCGTTTATTAACATATGGACTGTATATCCTCCAAATCAGTTTGGAGAATTCTTCCTGGGCTCAAAACTCAACTGCTGAGTTCTGAGGGCTCGCTCACGGTCCTTTGGGTCCCTGAAGGTGTTGAGAGCTGGCGCCACCTGCAGGGGAAACAGGAAGGAAAAAGAAAAGATCATCTGCTTTGCTGTATGTCTATGTTTTTATATCCGTCCCTACTAAATAAATAAGTTCAAACAGCTACTTTATTGACCATCTGTAAGAATTGTGTTGCATTAAATCAGGAGTGTCAAACTCAATCACACAAAGGGCCAAGACACACCTTAGGTCACGAACAGGATAAACATTTATTAAAAACTAAAACAACATTATTAAAACTTTAAAAAGATAACTTATTAAAATAACTACGCACTAGACATATAGCATTACCTGTGATAATGTGTTAATGCTGTGAGCTGAATTTGGCCACTGAAGATGCTGAAATTGATAGCCAGCTAAAATATTAGCTTAATGCCAAATTAGCCTAAAAAATGTAAAAAAAAAAACTAAATTAGCCAAAACAGCTAACATGTAGCTGAAATATTAGTTACACTCCAAAACAGCCTAAAAAAATCTTAGTAGATGCCAAAATAGTCCAAAAAGCTATCAGAATGACAATTTTAAAACTTTAAAACTGTAATTTTTTAACATAATGAATAATAAAAAGGTAGGAATATTATTCCAGAATAAATCAACTTAAACCTTAAATAACTTTCAATATTCTCCATAAAAATATATTTTGTCAAAATTATACAAGTTAAAAATAAGTGCAAGATAACATCGGGTCATTAATAACAATAAAATAAAATGATCTAATAATAAAATAAAATGATCCGGAGGGCCGGATCCGGCCCCCGGGCCTTGACTTTGACACATGTGCATTAAATCTAGTGGAGGACTGTAAAGTTTAAAAGATGTTGTCTTTGCATTTACATTCATCTAATCACAATTTATTATTACGGTTTTGGATTAGTATTATCAAAACTACTCAAGAAGTACTTATACAGGTAAAAGTATTTCATTGTTTTCGTAATTTCTATTTGATTTTGTCTGCATCTTGATAATCAGATAAAGTTGATCAACACTTGCTGTCCATGACATGTCAGCTGATTCAGAGCTGTGAACAGAGCATTTCTGTGGTCTGATTGGCTGGAGATAAAGCCAATCACATTTATAGTCAGAGAAACATCAACAAGGAAAGACAGTTATCTACTTTCTGTACGAATGAACATGCAGTTGGTGTGAGTTAAGTGACTCATCATACATAACCACAGCTACTGCTTCTTTGTTGCTTTCAGTGGAGCCACATGAGAATAACTACATCTGCAGCCCTTCAGCGTTCAGTGGAACTGGCTTGGCAGCACTTTCTGTTTGAGGACTGAGTGTCTGTGTGGTTGCATGTGTGCTGTACCTGTGCAAATTCAGGCAGCTTGACAGGCTGTTTAATGGTCGGCAGCGATCTGCTCTTCCTCAACAAGACGGTTCTAGTTTCTGCTGGAACAAGAGGTTTGACCTAAAAAGAACCAAACGCACGAGTTCATCAAGTGACAGGACCTTAAATGTAGCAGAGTGGTTTCTGGCAGGTGAGGGAGAACTGATGGGTTATATTGAAGAAGCCTGAACTTTGGTGGAAGAGTTTTTCTAACTTTGAAATAAATCCAAATCGGAGGAGTTTTAGTGAATTAATTGAGAAAAACCAACCATGTGGTTGATTGAACTTCTTACCCTCTTTTCAGGTTTTCTGGGTCTGCTCAGCTGCTTCTCCAGCCAGAGGTGGCCATAAGTGTGAGAGAGGATATCTGCCATATTGTTGGACTGCCTGAAGACAGTGATTGGTCATCAGTCAGTCTGGATGGATCAGTGATGGACTGTGCTTCTTACCTTTGTTTTACTCCAAACTTAATGTCAGGCGCTGAGCGTCCTGAAGCCTCGCGCTTGTCTTGAGATGAGCTCCGTCTCTGGATGGGGGCTTTGGCCCTCTGGGCTCGGTACTGACTCATCTCTTTGGATGTCACCACGCCGGCTCTCACGGCATCCCGGTTCAGAGACACAAAGTTTTTATTTTGAAAGCTCCGGATCTCCTTGGGACTGGGTTGCACCCCCCAGTTGGACAGAACTAAAAACAGACATGGAAGTAGTAAAGCACAGCAAAGCAGATCGGAACCGGGGAAGCGGAACTTTGGTCCAACAACCCTATGGTGTCACTGCTTTCAGCACTGGACAGGGAGACAGGAAGTGCTGTGGTCGGTGAGACCGAATCTCAGCCCTGTAAAGGTAAAGATGTACGAAAACAAGGCTTCAGCAGTGTTTGGGTTGGTGCAGTGAGAACATGCTAACAGTAAATGTGTGTTTTGAGGATTGTGTGATGTCAGTGTGTAAATGTGCTGAGCTTTGTTTTGTGGGTGGCTTCCAGGCATATGGGCCTTCAGTGTATAGGAAGTTCTCCTGAGCAGAACATCAGCATCTCAGAGCCTAGTCCATTTCAATGAGGTTCTCCAGAACCAGCGTTTCTGCTGTAGATTCGGGCGAGGCTTACCTTCAGCCACACTTCCATTACTGAAAGTCCTGATTCCAAGTGGGACGTCTGGTTCAGGTAAAACCAGCCCTCTGGAACAGACTTCTCCCAGGGGGGGCTGCACACAAAGGGTTTGGGGGGAATTACAATTAAGTCTCCTTGTGCCAATTTTTTTTTTTTTATTAAAAAAATTCCCAGTAGTGTTTTAATTCTGATTATGAAGTTTTCAATCAAAATCCCACAACCTAAATGTCTTAAAAAACAAATTTTCCTGTTGATCTGAAGCCTCTGTTTCCAAAATCTCTTCTGAGGGGGCGTGGCTTTTGGAGCTGAGAGACTCCGCCCCTGATCTCTCCCTGTCTCATTTGACTGCAGTCAATGTGAAGATACAATCTTCTCTTCTCCAGAACCTGAACTAGACACTAGGAACAGATGAGGGTTTAGTGCATGTGCAGCAGAGCTGTTGATGGAAAGAAGATCATTCATTCAATCAGAGTCTGATACCTGAGATCATCTTAAATGACACAGTAGGACTCCTGGAGGACAAAGAGCGGTTCTGTCACTGAAACATCCTTAAGTTAGTCTGAACAAAGTCATGTGACTCACCTTGATGAGCAGTGGGTTGGTCAGCATGGACTTCCTGACCACGCCCAGCCTCGGCGATGACATGCTCTTTCGAAAAGCTGACGATGAAGAGTGATGAAGACCAGGAGTTTTACTGAACAGAGTCTGGTCACAGTTGCTGATACTCGGGCTTCAGGCGGGTTTCTGGGGTCAGAGGGAAACTCACGTGAACCCGTGAGGACGTTTTCAGGTTTCACATCATGGTTTTTGCTTTTATTCATTATTCATTCCAAACACCACCCATTCTTCCTGGGGTTTAGGCATAAATGCAAACCGTCCACATTCTGAAATGTCTCCAGCAGCTCACACATACTCGTGCACGTTCACACACGTGCATGGACGTACAGTTAAAGGAAAATCTTGGGAAAAGGTTGAGTAATCACCTACCCTTTGGATCAGCCATTGACTGGAACAGCTTTTGTTTCATTTTATGTTTACCGGGTAAATTTTTGATGAGTTATCAGCCCTATCTACCTCTCATCTACGCTTACTAACATTACAGAGTCTACTAACATCGTACATTACAGAGTCTTCTGGGAAAGGAGACTGCTTTGTTAATTTTTGAAAAAAATAAAAAGCATTTTTTATGTTTTGGATTTTCCCCACTGTTTCATTCTGATTGTGGTGATTTTGAGCATTTTTTTACATTCTAACACTTTTAAAGGCTTCCTTAAACACTTTTTGCTCTGTTTCTTCAATAAACAGCTCAGACTTACTGCATTCACACTTGCATAATTTCAGTTTTGTCATTTTTATGCTCATTTTTGTGTTCCTTTGTTTAGGCACCAGAGAGTTTGTGTGGTTTGCTCCGTCTCAGCTGCTACATGGGGGGAGTTTTTAGGCTAATTTGGCTCTTTGGTCATATTTCAGCAACATGCTAACTGTTTTGGCTAATTTAAGATTTTTTGAAATTTTTTTAGGTTAATATGCCACAGGCAAGCTGTTTTGGCTGATTTAGGTTTTTTTTTCTTTTAGTTTTTCGGGCTAATTTAGAGCTTAGCTAATATTTTAGCTTAATGCTAGCTGTTTTGGCTAAATCACACATTTTACTAGTATTTTTTAGGGTTGTTTGGCATTTAGCTTATATTTTAGCTGCATGCTCGCTGTTTTGGCTAATTTAGAATTTGTTTTCAGTTTTTATGCTAATTTGGCATTTTGCTAATATTTCAGCTAGCTATCGGCTTCAGTGTTTTCAGCTATTAACTTCAGCCTTTTTTTAGCCATTAGCTCCAGCAGTTTTCGATATCAATTTTAGCATCTTCAGGTATTAGCACTAGCATCTTCAGTGGCCACATTCATCTTTCACACAAGCATTATTGCAGGTAATATTAAATTTCAAGTTTTTAAAATGTCTTAGTATTATTTTTTTATGAAGATTACAGAAATTAATTATTTAAAATGTGTCTATGTGTGGCTTTCTGGAAAACCATAAATATTTATGTTTAGCAGGCTGTGATTTTTACACTTTTTCTGTTAGCCTACAAATCGACCCCGGCCCCACATCAGAGAAGAAAACAGATATGTGGCCCTCACAAGAAAAGGTTTGAGGACCCCTGCTCTAGAGTGAGCAGGAAGCAGCACCAAACAGCTTCACTTCTGCTGAAGCGTGGACACTAAAGTCAAGAGGAAAACTGATGTAAACAATGATGTTAGCAGAGAGGACTACAGCAGGAAGCAGTAAGACTTCTCTGGACACTGCAGCAGAAGTGGGTCACTGTTTCCTCAGGAAGAACAACAACACTTTATTTTGGTTTTATATTTGAAATATGTCTTTTTTTTTCAGATAAAAATTTCTGTTGTATGAGAGAAGATGAGAATTGTTACAGGAGATACTACAGAACCAATGTGTTCAGGTGTAAGTAAAATGCAGATTGAAAACAAAATTAAAACTTTATAACTTTGGGTTAAAGAACTTCACCAGATTAAACAAATTAACATGAAAAAAATAGAAATAAAAAACACCTCACCTCAATGTCTCAACGGCGTCTGCTGTTGTTATGGTAACAAGCCATTGAACTTTGGCAAGTGTCCACGTCTACGGAAGCCGGCTTCAGCCAAACATCAGAGGACGTTGGTGTGACCAGAAATATTCCCCAAGGAGTCAAATAATTAAATTAAATTAAATTAAATTAAATTAAATTAAATTAAATCAAATTAAATTAAATTAAATTAAATTAAATTAAATTAAATTAAATTAAATTAAATTAAATTAAATTAAATTAAATTAATATTCTCAGTCCTCCGGCCTGGTGAGGGCGCTGTCAACACATTGGACGCTGAGTGAAGTTCAGAGGTGACGCAGACAAGCTTTGAAGTTCTTTGCCCGCGAAACGATCTGTAGGAAAAGAAGAAGAACGGGAGCGAAGCGGCTGCAGTACTGAGCAGAACCGAACCGAGGAAGAAGTGGAACAGCTTTTGGGTCGGCCATGGTGCAGGAGTTTCACGTGCTCAGGTGTTTCAGCTGTCAGAGCTTCCAGGTGCAACAGGTAACTTCTACTGCAGGTCAACGCGAACGCTAAAAACGGGGAAAATGGCTAAATGTCCCGGCAAAGAAACAGTTTAGATGTGGTAAAATTAAAAAATCTGCAAATTTAAAAGCTACTACAACCTGTATCCTATTTGAAAAATACCGGTATACTCTGTAAGGCATCTGGCTTTACCTTATGCTTAATTTTGTGATTTATTCACTTGTTTTCTCTTTTACCATGTATTGCTCTTTTTTGTTGGCCTTCTTGTTCTTTTTTCACCACCTTTTCTTTCTGTTTATCATGTATAGATCTTAAGTTTGGTCAAAGTTTATTTAAAAGAAAACTAATGATAAAAAAAGTAGTTTAGATGTGGTAAAATACTCGATAAAGCTCCATAGGAAGTATAAGGAGTTAAATTTGTTATTTTTCTGTTTTTTTAAATGATAAACTTTGCCGTCCATTGAGATCCACTCCAGTAAAAACAACGTTTTTGGTGTTTTTGCGTTATATGGTAGAAGGATGCTGAGTCTATTCAATTCAATTCAATTCAATTTTATTTATATAGCCCAATATCACAAATTCAATTTGCCTCATTGGGCTTCATGCCTGTAGTTTTTACAGATGCACAGATGGAGTCATAAAATATGCACAATAGGTAAAAACTAAACAGACTATAAAGAACGGTCATCCCTGTCCTTAGACCCTCCCTCGCGGTAAGGAAAAACTCCTAAAAAAAACCTGAGTCAGGAAAAAAGAAGAAACCTTAGGGATTCCCACATGAGGGAGAGATCCCATCCCAGGACGGACAGGCGATACCAGAACGGTTAAAGAAAAGTTAGCTGCTAAAACTGCATATATGAGTAGAGTTCATTCATATAGAGCTGAGGGACGAGTGATGATTAAGTCCATAGTCCAGATGAAGCAGAACTGCAGTCCACGACCAGGAGCAGGAGGACAGACGACCCACCAGGAATCACTCCCACTCAGAGATGCAGGATGGTGTCGGGGCTTCATCCAGAAGCCCCGACTAGAGTCTAGAGCTGCAGGAAAGAGGTCTAGAGGAAGACCAAAGAGGAGGTTTATGGATGCAGTGAATGAAGACATGAAGGTGGCTGGTGTTAGAGTGGAGGATGCTGAAGACAGGCTTAGATGGAGGAAACTGATTCGCTGTGGCGACCCCTGAAGGGAAAAGCCGAAAGGAAAAGAAAAAGTGTTTTAACGTGCTCTTCTAGCATTTTTCTCATGATGCAGTGATGAGGATCTCTGTCGTCCTGGACGACCTCTACCAGAGAAAAGCTGCTACCCTACTGAGATATCGGTAGAGGTGCCTCAGCCATCTTTTGAATACTTACTGGTTGCCTCTCTGGGAAGGTTCTGTAGATGTCCCACCAGGAGAAGGCCCCGGGGAAGGACTGTGTCAATGTTTCCACTACCAGAACTGGATGACGTTTCTGTGGAGAAGAAAGGCTGCTGCTCTCGTGACTCTGCTCAGAAAATGCAACGGCTTTATAATCTAAAAAAGTCTAACTGAGTTGATTAATATTTTTGTCATATCCAAACCTTTGTTTTAGGAAATCTTCTGCTAAGTAGAAAAAGCACAAAACAAACATGCTTTTCAGTTGGTTAATGTTATGATGCAGGTATCTAAAAAGAGAAAGATTTACAGAAGTTTTTCCTGATCTCTTCCAATCTGACTGTCTGTGATGATTTGTGTTTGTGTGTCTTCCAGGTGAAGAAGGTGAAGAAGTGGCTCTGTAAACTGTGTGGACAGAAGCAGTCCCTGCTGAAGGTCTGAATCTTTTTCTGTGAGAGCGCATCTGTTTGATGTTTGCTGAGCCTCTCTAGAGCTGCAGCAGATTCTGTAGGACTCCATCCTGAGCTGCAGCCAAAGATACATTGTGTATCTCTTAAAACACATGTCAAAGTAAAGGCCTGGGGGCCGAATCCGGCCCTCCGGGTAATTCTATCTGACCCTTCAGAAAGTTTTATTTTATTAATGACACAATGTTATCTTGTCCTTATTTTTAACTTGTATAATTTTGACAACATATAATTTTATGGAGAGTAAAATATTGAAAGTTATTTATGGTTTAAGTTGATTTATTTTGGAATAATATTCCTGCCTTTTTATTATTCATAATTATGTTAAAAAGTTACAGTTTTAAAGTTTTAAAAATTGGCATTATGCTATTTTTTGGACTCTTTTCGGATTTACTGAGATTTTTTAGGTTATTTTGGAGTTTAGCTAATATTTCAGCTACATGCTAGCACTTTTGGCTAACCTAAGTTTTTTTTTGTTTTTTTGTTGTTTTTCATGCTAATTTGACATTTAGCTAATATTTTAGCTGGCTATCAGCTTCAGCATTTTCAGCTATGATCTTCAGTAATTTTAGCTATCAGCTTCAGTGTTTTTAGCTATCAATTTCAGCATCTTCAGCAGCCAAATTCAGTTTACAGCATTCACACTAGCATTATCACAGGTAATGCTATATATCTAGTTCATAATTATGTTAAAAAGTTAAGGTTTTAAAGTTTTAAGAATTTAGTTTTAGAGTGTTCAATAAATGTTTATCCTTTTGGCCCGCGACCTAAGGTGTGTTTTGGATTGTGGCCCCTCGTGCGATTGAGTTTGACACCCCTGACTTACAACACATCTGACCTGAGGTCATTTTAATTGACAGGAGTTTGGGCGAGGATCTGGCGCTGACTGCCGTCGGCACGTTCAGAAGCTAAACGCCATGAGAGGAGCCATGATGGAGGAAGAACACTCCACCTGGGCATCACGGTAACCAGCTCCAAGTTTCCCCTTTCAGTTGGCCAGGTTTAACTTTTCAGCCCTGGTGGGTGGAGTCTGTGTTGATTCGTTTATGTTCTTTGACAAACGACGTGAAACTTGAGAAGCTGAATCTCCTCACCTCTTATTGTTAACCTACCCAAACCTATTGGAGCAAAAAAGGAAGGGAGGAGAAAGAGAACATTCATAAACTATGACAGAAATTCCACACACACTTGGACAAAATTGTTAGAACCCTTCAGTTAATAAAAGATAAGCTCACAATGGTCACAGAAATGACTCAAATCTGACAGAGTAATAATAAATAAGAATTTTATAAAATGTAATCAATGAAAATCAAACATTACTTTTCAACCACGTTTTAAAAGAATTATTGATAAAAATAAAATCATAAAATCACAAAAATTATGGTACCTCTATCTTAATATTTTGTTGCAAAACCCTTTGAGGCATTCACTGTAATCAAAGGGTTCCTGTAACTGTCAATGAGACTTCTGCACCTGTTGACGGTTATTTTGACTCACTGTTTCAGCTCCTTCCAAAGATCCTCAAAATGATTTATAGGTTCATAAAAGTTCAGTTTAGAGCCGTCTGGTGTTTTCCTCTGAGTCTTTCATGGGTGTTTTCAGCTGTGTTATGGGTCATTGGTCTGTTGTATACCCATGACCTGTAACTGAGACCAAGCTTTCTGACACAGGCCAGCACATTTCCCTCCAGAATCTCTGGACAGTCATTCACAATTCATTGTGCCATGCACAGATTCAAGATGCAGCAAAGCAGCCCCAGAACACGATAGAAACTCCTCCATGTTTCCCAGTAGGGACCGCGCTCTTTTCTTGATATGCTTCATTTATCCATCTGTGACCATAGAGCTGATGTGCCTTTCCAAAAAGTTAGATTTTTGTCCATAGGACATTCTCCCGTTAGCTTTGTGGCTGTCAACATGTAGTTTGACTAACTAACAACAAGAAGGTTACAAAATGACACCAAGGGACAGGAGCTGTGCAGCTCTGGGAAACTTAAGCCTGAGTTTATAAATACCTGCTTTTTTCTGAAAGGGCTCAGTTGGAGGAGGAGGAGGAGGAGAATGAGGAGGTGGCAGAGGAGGTGAGATGTGTGTGTTTCTAGCAGGATCCAGAAACGAGCTCTTTCTCACTTCCAGTTTGGCTGGCTGCAGGTGATCCTGGGTAGTCGCTGGAGCAAGTACCTGAGCACAGCTGAAGAGGCGGAGCCAGAGTCACCACCGCAGGAGGAGGCGGGCTCTGAGGCTAGAACGCAGCTCTGCAGCAGCAGGTACAGCTGGGTCTGTCCTCACTCGAGAAATGTTCTGTTTCTCGAAACTCACTTTGAAGGTCACGTTCAAACAGAAAAGTCAAAGTTCAGCTGAACTTCTCCCACTTCAGTCCCTTCATGTTAGGACATCTGATCCCTTTTGAGTGACAAAGATAGAAGAAGGTCTCAAAATCTAGAAGGCCGTGATCACGAGTCTCTCCTTCTCCTAACAGGAAGAGGAGGAGAACAGACGAGCTTCCACACCTAGGAGACAGAGACTCGCAGGTGAGATGCAGAGCTCTGTCACAGAGCTCAGATTCATGCTGAGCTCAGCAATTATTGCAGTCCTATAGGATTCCACACACTTTTTAATGACTCAGGAAGTGGCGTTCTTTGGTGGTATACATGATGGATCTCTAATAACTGCCAGAGATTATTCCTATTGCCTTTATCTGAAAAATAAAAATTTAAGTTAAGGATATTTTTGCATCTGTTTCCCCAAAATTTCAGTACAGTAATTTAGATATGGAACAAACAGGGAGTTACAGTTTATACAGTCCTTTGTTATCCAGAACTGACTGAACCTTAAGTAAACGGAAGTTATTTTTGGTATTTTTGTTTCGATATTATTGATGTGGGATTTCCAAGTAAAACTATCATCAGTTGTCACACCTAGAATTGTAACTTACACAAATTTCAAATGAAACATTCAAAATTGTGTGTCTAATACCAAACATTAAAGAGTTTTTTTTTGCATTTTAGTAATTACTTATTTACATCAAACCATTGTGTCATTAATTTCTGCTCTGCTTGAACCACCACATCCATATATTCTTAATTATTCCCACATAAAGTGTTGTGTTGTCTTCAAATACATTTTAACCTTTTGAATGCACTGACAGTCTTATATACAGATTGAAGAACTTAGTTATACTGCAAAGATTTAATTTAGTGTAGTCTAATAACATGTTGCCCATTGAAGAGCTTTCCCTCTAATACCACATTTGAGTTTCAGATAAATATTCTGGTTTATTGTGTCAAATAGTGTTGCCACAAATGATTACTTTAATAGTCGACTAATCGTAAAAATCGTAAAAAATAATCGGTGATTAGTCAACTAATCAGGTCATGCGCAAACTGGATGTGAAGCACACATCTTAACCATCAATAGCTTTAAACTAACAAAAAACTACATATATAGCATTACAATAATGTTAGTGTGAATACTGTAAGATGAATTTGGCCACTGAAGATGCTAGTGCTGATACCTGAAGATGCTGAAATTGATAGCTAAAAACACTGAAGCTGATAGCCAGCTAAAATATTAGTTAAATGCCAAATTAGCCTAAAAAGCTAAAAGAAAAAAGCCTAAATTAGCCAAAACACCTTACATACGTCAAAAATGTTAGCTAAACTCCAAAATAGCCTAAAAAAGCCTAAATTAACCAAAATAGCTTCCATGTACCTGAAATATTATCTAAACTTAAAAATAGGTTAGACCTTAATAAATGCCAAAGTAGTCAAAAAACTAACAGAATGATATAACTGTCAATTTTACTGCACTCTGACTCCATATTATATAAAGTAACGACTAATCGACTATTAAATTAGTCATCGACTATTTTATAGTCGATTAGTCAACTAATCATGGCAGCTCTAGAGTCAAATGCTTTTTTTTTTTTTTTTTTAGGTCAGTGTTTTTTTTTTTTGTTAAACTCTCATCTCATGTAAAAGTTTTCCCTTCAGTATTAAGAGTGAGATTAGACTGCAGAAGATGCGTTTTGTACTCGGGGAACATTGAAAGAGTGACACAGTTGTCTGTTCAGGTTCTGGTGTTTCCTTTCATGCATTTTTCATGACTGTGTTCTTCACCTGCAGCTGATTGGTCCAACAGTGAGACGTTCTGCTGATGAAGCTCACTTTCATCTCAGCCCCTCTACCTTGGACTGCTCTCTCAGTTCTAACTCCAAAATGCAAGAGGAGGAGCCTCCTGTTTGTGGGAGGAGTCAAACTTCCAACAAGCCCCGCCCAGGAGTAATTGTTTCCTCCCTGTTTGAAACTGATGAAGACTTCAGCGTCGACTTCTAGCAGCTTCTAAGAGCCGTCTGTGGATCAGGTGTGCTGCAGGTGGAGGTGTTGCTGTGGAAACAGGTGATTTAAAAATAACTGAATTTTGATTAGTGGAGCTGCTAAAGTAGTCACTGTTTCAAAAGGATTGTTTTGTTTCTCCAAAGTAGCCTGCTGTGCACATGGTAGTACAGGTGTGTTCAGACTCCGCCCACTCAGATTCATTAATGTTTTTATTGTTCGGAAACAGATTAATAAAAGACAGAAACAGATCAAAGAGTCGGTTAACAGTTGAACAGATAGAAACTGGTTAAATGAAGCAGCTGGTGTCATCACTGTGGTGGGCGGGGCTGCTTGGCGTACTGGATGGCGTCCAGAGCCGCTCCGATGTCAAAGTTTTTGGCCTGTAGGAGTCGAGTGAGCCAGCCCGCCTCATCGGTGAAGCCCATTGACAGCATCTGGGCCAGAGACTCCACCAAGCGGGGATCAGCCTCTGAATGGGGGGCAGAAGGAGGAGCTTAAAGGGGGGGCAACACTCATCAAATGATACTCGTGAGAACTAGACTCACCTTGAGGCAGGTGGGGGTACAGCGCTGCCTCCCGCAGACCTGTTGGCCCCTGCTGCCCTCCCGACGGGGGCCCCTGCTGTCCTCCTGAGGGGGGGCCCTGCTGTCCTCCCGACGGGGGCCCCTGCTGCCCTCCTGAGGGGGGCCCCTGCTGCCCTCCTGAGGGGGGCCCCTGCTGTCCTCCTGACGGCAGCTCACACTTGTGGTTCTTGGGCTCCAAGGACTGCAGCTCCCCCGTGGACGGGTCCACCTCTTTGGAGCTCAGGTGAGTCCACTCTTCATCAGAATCCCGGCTTGCCTGTGTGTTTTTACGAAGAGGAGAGTCAGTTGTTGATCACATTTATTAACACATTACACCAGGGGTGTCAAACTCAATCACACAAGAGGCCAAAATCCAAAACACGCCTTAGGTCGAGCGCCGAACAGGATAAACATTTATAGAACACTCTAAAATTAAAATCCTAAAACTTAAAAAATATATATTTAACATGATTATGAACTACATATATTGCATTACCTGCAATACTGCTAGTGTGAATGCTGTAAGCTGAATTTGGCTGCTGAAGATGCTGAAATTGATAGCTAAAATATTATCTAAATGCCAAATTAGCTTAAAAAAAACTAAGGTTAGCCAAACCAGCTAGTGTGAAAATACTTCCCTAACTCCAAAACAGCCTAAAAAACAAAGACTAAATTAGTCAAAACCGCTAACATATAGCTGAAATATTAGCTAAACTCCAAAATAACCTAAAAAAATGTTAGTTAATTCCAAAATCGCCAATAAAAGCTAGCAGAATGCCATTTTTTTTAAAACTTTGAAACTGTAACTTTAACATAATTATGAATAATAGACAAGACAGGAATATTATTCCAGAATAAATCAACTTAAATCTCAAATAGCTTTCAATATTTTACTCTCCATAAAAATATATTTTGTCACAATTATACAAGTTAAAAATAGCACAAGATAACATCAGACCGTTAATAACAATAAAATAAAATGATCTGGAGGGCCGGATCCGGCCCCTTTGCCATGCATGAGACTGACCTTTGACCTCTCAGCAGATGCAGACCCCCCTTCGCTCACTTCCATCTCCACATTGTCATCTCCCCCTCCAGCCTGAGTGGGTGGGGTCACCTTTGACCTCTGACCTTCATGCTCAACATCAATGTCCACGTCGATTCCTGCATGGAAATCCTGATATCACTTCCTGTCCATCCCCCAAACAACAACTCCACTATGTACACTCACCCAGTGGGCTCAACATGGCGGCCACCCCCTCTCCGATGTTCTTCAGGAAGTCCACACTAGCCTGGGAAGCTGCAGAGGTCAGAGGTTAAAGTGGGCCTGTGAATGCTCCGGGCACAAATGGGTTCTGAGTTTCTCTCACCTGAAGGCTCTCCACTGTTGCCAGAAGAAGGTGCTGACGGCCCGGGCTGCTGCTCCTGCTGCTGCGCTGCGTTTGGGTTCTGGTTCCACATGCAGTGTCTCATTCTCTTCATCCACTTTCCACGAGGAAACCACTGCAGACAGATGGTTTCTGGTTCTTTCAGAAGTTCTTTCTTTCCTGCTTGATGTCTAGTCATAACTGGACTTAGTGTAAGGAACAGTCACCTGTAGAGTAACTCACCTGCAGGGGGTGCCAGATGGGCAGCAAAGCGTGCTCCGTGTGCTTCCCTTGAGCCTGGCAGGTGGAGCACAGGTCGTAGTCGGGACACACCGAGCACTTAAACCGCATTCCCACGACCGGGCCTTCACAGCCATCACAGGTGACGTTAGGGTGCAGGGCGGGGGGCGGGCCATGAGGCGGAGCATGAGGGCCGCCATGAGGTGGTGGGGGTCCAAACATGAAAGGGGGGAGTGCATGCAGTGGGAAGTCACGGCGGTGCTCCTTCTTCTCTGTGAGAGTTCAGGAAAAAAATCAGCGGCTGTAGAGGAGGCTCTAACCGACAGGAGGTGATGGATTTACCTTTGATGAAGAGGCGGAAGGTGGAGTCCTTCATGCAGCCCAGACCCATCATCAGCTCATCATCAGAGGAGAAGGCCACCAGATCTCCATCTTCATCTGAAAAATAAACCACCATTTAACCCTTTAATACCAGAGTTCCAGTGTTTGTTCTTTGATCTATTGTAACTTGTCCACCGTTAACGGGATAATTACAGTAGATTGTAAGGAGAGCCGCTTTTCTCCTTACAATCTACTGGAATTATCGTGTTAACGGTTGACAAATTACAGTAAGTTAAAGATTTTGTTTAAGTGTCAGCGGTGACGCCTCAGCTGTTAAAGGGTTAATATGCCATCTGACCCAGGACAAACATATAGGAAGCTCCACCCTTCGATATCAGGTCCCTCCTACTCTGCTGTCTGCTGGTGGAAATAAACTTTGATCTTCCTGAACTTCAACAAAATCCCATTACCGGAAGTCTAATGGAAAGGTAATAGAGGTCCAGGATTGGGGGTGTGGCTACCTGTGTCACGTGACAGCAGTATCTTTAAGTTTGCACAGTGATGTCTGTCAGAGTTGTCAAACGTAATCGCACAAGCAGCCAAAATCCAAAACACACCGTAAGTCATGGGCCGAACAGGATAAACATTTATTAAAAACACCAAAACTAAATTTTTAAAAACGTAACTTTTTAACATAATTATGAATTAGATATATAGCATTACCTGTGATAATGCTTGTATAAATACTGTAAGCTAAATTTGGCCGCTAAAAATGATAGCCAGGTAATATATTAAATGCCAAATTAGCCAAAAAACTACTAGCATGTACTACATGATGTAGCTGAAAAATAGCTAAACTGCAAAATAGCCTAAAAAAATCCAAAATTAGTCTGAAATAGCTAGATAGTTAGCTGAAATATTAGCTAATCTCCATAACAGCCTGAAAAATCTTAGTAAATACCTAAACAGTCAAAAAGCAAGCAGAATGACATTTTTTTAAACTGTAACTTTTAAACATAATTATGAATAATATAAATGCAGCAATATTATTCCAGAATAAATCAACATAAACCTTAAATTATTTTCAATATTTTACTCTAAATAAAATATATTTTGTCAAAATTATACAAGTTAGAAATAAGTACAAGATAACATCAGGCCATTAAAATAAAATGACCTGAAAGGCCGGATCCGGCCCCCGGGCCTTGACTTTGACACGTGATCTATCTATGTAAATAAAAGTCCGAGTGGACTGATTGTGTTTGTACAGAATCAAATGTCTACAATCCTACAAACAATCTCTGGTTAGTCTTGTGTGATGTGACTGCTATAGCTATCAATGAGGTCATGAGTAGTTCGGTTCCAAACACATGAAGGTGGTGGTACCGATCAGGCCCAGCGGGTCGTCCCGTGCGGCTCACCTTTGTAAAAGAGGCTGAAGGAGGAGTTCTTCAGGTTGGAGAAGACCGCCGCGGTCTTCTTGCTCAGGTATTCGAAGCTGCAGGACACGTCCTGGTCCACCGGGAACCGGCGGATCTCCTTCACCTGCTCGTCCTTCCCCAAAAGATAAGCCTTCACCGTCACAGACATGCTGCTGCCGCGGACTAGTTCTGACACCGGGAACCGAACCGAAACACGGGCGATAAACCGTCACTTGGACTGTCCAGAAAAATCCCAGAGTTTGTGACGCAGCGATAAATTTCAGCCTCTTTTATGTTTACTTCCGCGGCTGACGTAATTTTTGTCAACATTAGCGCGGCCGCAGATTGGTCCGTGCGAAAGGATCAGCGGGTGCCGAAGAACCAATCAGACTCCAGCCTGCGTGTCACATGACCAGGATCCCCGCAGACATCGCGGTGTCATGGTGAGAAAGCATGAAAACACGGAAGCGATGAGTCGCCTCCAGATCCAAAACAATAGTGTCATTTGAGGATGAATGTTCTCATGGATCCTTCTAGAAACACATCTTTAAACAGATTACGCAGTACTTACCTGTTTCCGTCACATTTTGAGGTAATGGAAGTCCAGTAAAGATGGAAATTAAGAAGTCATTTTGTATAAATGTTTGGTGAAATTTAATTTAAGCACCTTTATTCATCTTAAAATAGTTCAACTTCAGTCAGTAGTTTTCTACTATTGTAAATAAAAATATTTAGTTCATAATAAACAGTTTGTTCATTTATTGTTTCTCAGCCATTCAGATATTGTTTTTTTTTACATTCTTGAACAAAAAAAAAAGGAAAAAAAGTAAAAAATGTTAGTTTGTAGGCAAAGCAAACATTTTACAGGACAATAATGTTCTAAATCAGGCAACCTTTAACTCTAAAAGAACCCTCTGTTTTTGTGAAGGATTTATTTATAGATGTGGCTTTTGAATATTAACAATAACTGACATATATATATATTTTTATTATATGACTTTTTACAGCAGCACATAAACGTCCCTTTCAAAATAAAATACACCGTGTCAAATAAGATCCTCCTGCTTCCGTGGATTTAAATTACAAACACTAGAAAGCTGAGACAAACGTGACATTTTTTTCACTTTTACTCCTTTTCTCATTTTACTATCTAATACAAACATGACAATAGTGGTTCAGAATCCAATTTATATAGATTATATAAATGCAATTAGATTTACCTCTGAAAAGAAGCTAGACCCTGGACACAAAATCTTTAACATACATAGAACATAAACACCAAGTGTTAAAGGGTTAATTAGGGGATCTCCCGATAGTCCTTCCACATTTTTTCTTCTTTTCTTCACATTGTCATGATTAATCCTCCAACTTTTACATGGTAATTTGCATGCTTTGTTTAGTTGTGTGTTGTTGTGTGTTTGTGCTCACTGAGCTCATGCACGCCTTTGTGATGATGTCACTCATCTTCCTTCCTGAGCCAATCAGCAGCAGAGAGGATCAGCTGACGGTGACTCACAGTCACATGAATTCAGTAAAACCAGTTCAATGAGCTCTGGGGAAAATACCGTGAAGTCATGGAAGGCGGTTCCCTTGAGAAACCTGCGAACTCTGAAGACCTGAAGGAGGTTCCTCTGCAGGACTGCAGCCGGGAACCATAGTGACCTGAAATCCAAAATCTGAAGCCCCTACAGATGAAGACTGTGATGATGTTTGACTTTCAGCTGTTTTTCATTTGTTTCTTTGTCAGGGTCGGTGTGTTCTCGTCTTTGTTCTAGATACCTGTTGGAATTCAGCACAGAGACGTTAGAACTTTTCTCTGAGGCTGTACAACTAAAGCTCTGCTTTTATAAGTCCTTATCTTTATCAGTATGCGAGTGTTGATAGTGATGCAGCTTAACTTAACACAGGAGTGTAAACTCAATCACACAAGGTGCCAAAATCTAAACACACCTTAAAACAGGATAAACATTTGTTGAACACTCTAAAACTACATTTTTAAAACTAACTTTTTAACAGAATTATGAACTAAATATATAGCATTACCTGCAATAATACTAGTGTGAATGCTGTGAGAATTGAATTCTTGCAAGAATTTGGCCGCTGAAGCTAATAGCTGAAAACATTTAAGCTGATAGCCAAAAAAAATATGACACACGTGTCTTAACAGATATTATTTATAATGTTGCAACTAAACTAGATTAAACCGGTTTGTTATGACCAATATATTGTGACATTTAGCCTCCAGTGCAGATAAAGGAGAACATTAACAGTTTATCTCAGGAAGTCCAATCAGAGGAACACAGACAAAAGCACCAATCACATCATGCGTTCACAGTAGACATCAGGAAGACATTAAGCGTGTTTTCATCTCTCTCCACCTCTGCAGCTGCACCTCCTCTCTGCTCCTCTTTAGTGTCTGCTGGGGTTAGTTTCTGTGGCTGGGATGTATCTGTAGTACTTTGTTACTCAGACAGTCTGGATGGAAGATCCCCACATGACCTCAGCAGATCACCCGGGTGTCTTGAAGAAGACTTGTTTAGTTTGTTTTTGTTTGTTATTTGCAAAGATTTTTGCTTGAATGTGACGATGAGTCAGAAACAAACTTCTGATGAAAGCATACCAGCAACAAATCACTATTTGAATTGAAAGACATTTAAAGCAAAATGTGCTGACAAATGAAAACAGAACAAAAAGAGGAGAGACTCATCTTTACTCACCCTGTTTACCTTTTTACAGAGAAGATTTTTGATTCAAAATGATCAGGGAAAAATGTTAATTTTAGCACTAAAAGGACCATTTTTGAGTAAAGCAAAAGAGTTGACAAAAGTTAACCAGATTTTGTCTTTTAGTCTTTTTAGTTGAAGCTCCAACAGTAAATATCATTTTAGTTTTATCCACATTGCTAAAAAAATGTTACATCAGAAAAACATAAATATTTTTACTTCATAGAGTTAAATAACCTTTACCCAATGCATATAATTAATTATAAACACAAAAGCTTTGCTGGAATTCTCAATACATCATTTTAAAATGCTTTAGTGTCAGGAATAACATTAAAAATTAAAAGCCCCAAAACATAAATAATCCAAAAGACAAAAAAGGCTCCTAAATTTAAACTTAGAGTTAAAAACACGTGTGAAAGTCAAGGCCAGGGGGCCGGATCCGGCCCTCCAGATCATTTCATTTTATTGTTATTAATGGCCTGATGTTATCTTGAGCTTATTTTTAACTTGTAAAATTTTACAAAATATATTTTTATGGAGAGTAAAATATTAAAAGTTATTGAAGATTTAAGTTGATTTATTCTGGAATAATATTCCTGCCTTTTTATTATTCATAATTATGTTAAAAAGTTACAGTTTTAAAGTTTTAGAAATGTAGTTTTAGAGTGTTCAATAAGTGTTTATCCTGTTCGACCTGAGGTGTGTTTTGCATTTTGGCCCCTTGTGCGATTGAATTTGACGCCTCTGGTTTAAAAAAAGGTAATTGACTCATCCACCAAAGATTCTGCTTAATTTCACCTTTACAATTTTTTTTTCCACAGAATAAATATACATTTCAGCCTCAAATAAGTTAGTGACTTGATGACTTATGCTGTTTTGGTGTAGACAAAAGTAATCTTTGAAGGAGCAAAAGCTACAATTAAAACATCTGTTTAATACAACAATTAAACTGTAAAGATCTTCACAAAGGAAATCTGTCACACTTTGTTTTCATTATGAGGATCATTTATTAAATATTTGTTTGAATGAAGCAGAAATGACATATTTTTGCTTTGTCTCTGAAACTGAATAAACTGCTCATCTTCAGGGTAGAAGTTGCTAAAAAAAGAAAAAAAAAACAGAATATTTAAGACATTAGAAAGCCTTTTCCCTCCTTGATCATTTCAATGCTTCATATTAGACTAACAGGAAATAGTTTTCCAACAAACGTATTTTTCAAGCAGAGAAAAGTTCCTGTGGTATCGACTGTAAAGGGACTTTTCTCAAGCAGAAATAAACCGAATACACCACAGACATTCATGTGTGGAGGACTCCAGAAGGAAGTTTGGCTCATTTTATTATGTTTCATGAAACTGCATCATTTTTTCTTTCAATAACCACAATCTAACATTTCTGCAGCTTTAAAACATGAAACCAACATTGTAGGAACAGATCAATAGTCAGACATGGTGGTGGTGGTGTGATGGTTTGGGGCCGTTTTGCAGCTTGCAGACTGTTGCCGTGGTAACTAAACCATGAATTGTGTCTACTAAAACTCCTGGACGAGAATGTTCTCTGGCTGTGATCTCAGACTGAAGGTTGGGGGGGTCTGCATCAGCAGCAGCAGCAGATCTTCTGAGCACTAAAGAGAGAAGTCTGGAGTGACTGAGGCCTGAATGCAGGTTTCTGTGGCATGATTCAAGACCTGCAGGTTATCAGAGATGCTGCAGAGAGACTGTCACACAAAACCAAAGAGGTTTTATCACTTTAAGAATATTCTACTGTTGTGTCGATTTCTTTGAAAGGTTTCCTCCAAAACATTCAAGCAAAAACATGCAAACAAACGAGTCAAGAGAGACAAACAGGCTTTCAATCACTGTATTTGACACTGCTGAAGCTGCTGCTCTCCTCTGACCCCCCACCTAAACCGCCGTCTGTCCACACGGCCTGGACGAAAGGGATCCAGTTTGTTTAAATGTTGAAACGTGGTGGAGCGTCCGTCACGTGTCCCGGGGGCAGAGTTCATACAGGTTTGCTTCAGCCAGTCGTTCTCACATTTGATTCCAACATAAACTAATCCGAGCTCAGCTCCGCCCACAAACAGCACGTACGGCTGGAAAAGGCAAAAGTCACTGGTGATGCCGCCACAGAGCAGATACGGCGGCGTCCAATAGCAGCTTGACATCCCGCTCAGACGTAGAGGGGGTGGTACTGTCGGGAGGTGAGTCTATTCCTGCAGGTGGGGCAGGTGTGCGAGGAGGTCAGCGCGTCTCTCAGACACTGGCTGCAGAAGACGTGACCACACTTTGTGGAAACGACTAACCGGCCGCTCCCGACGATCTGAGGGAGAAACCACAGCCAATCAGAGCGGAGGATTCAAACCGCCAGGTGAAACCAGAAGGTAACATTCTGACAGAGAGCTGCATGTTAAAACGTGTCAAAGTTGAAGCCCGGGGGCCGGATCCGGCCCTCTGGGTGATTCTATCCGGCCCTCCAGATCATCATATTTTATTGTTATTAACAACCAAATGTTTTAACTTGTATAATTTTGACAACATATATTTTTATGGAGAGTAAAATATTGAAAGTTATTTAAGGTTTAAGTTGATTTATTCTGGAATAATATTCATGCCTTTTTATTATTCATAATTATGTTAAAAAGTTACAGTTTTAAAGTTTTACAAAATTGGCATTCTGCTAGCTTTATGGACTATTTAGACATCTACTAAGATTTTTAAGGCCGTTTTGGAGTTTAGCTAATATTTCAGCTACATGCTAGATGTTTTGGCTAACCTAGTTTTTTACTTTTTTTGTTTTGTTCATGCTAATTTGTCATTTAGCTAATATTTTAGCTGGCTATCAGCTTCTGTGTTTTCAGCCATTAGTTACAATGAGTTTGGCTATCAATTTCAGCATCTTCAACTATCAGCACTATCATCTTCTGCATCCACATTCAGCTTACAGCATTCACACTAGCATTATCACAGATAATGCTATATATCTAGTTCATAATTATGTTAAAAAGTTACAGTTTTAAAGTTTTATAAATCTAGTTTTAGAGTGTTCAATAAATGTTTATCCTGTTCCTGACCTAATGTGTGTTTTGGATTTTGGCCCCTTGTGTGATTCAGTTTGACACTCCTGTTCTAAAGCCTCAGCTTCTGTTTCCACACAGAACTCTGTGCTCAAACTGAAGGATTCCTGGATGATCCAGAAATGTCTTAAACCAGAGCAGAAGCAGAACCATCAGGCTCTTCTCTGGTGGAACAGGTTCTGGACTCTGTCCCACCAGTCAGATGGTTCTGGGAGGAGTTTTAATGGGTCAAACCACTTAACTAACACCATTAAAGTTCTGAGGTGAACGGTTTGCTTTCACAGGTGGAACATTTTCCTAGACATTGCCTGTGAGGAATCCATGTGACAAAAGTTCCTGTTTCCTTCAGTTCTCTATGGTCGGTTCTGGTTCAGACGTTCAAATGCAGGTTCTTTCGTGTGGCTCAAAGGCTCACCTGTGCGGTTCTCTTACCTCTGAGTACAGATCCAGACAGACCGGACAGCTGATCATGCCCGGCGTCGACCTGAAACCCAATAAGAACGCCGTAAGTTCTATTAGCTTTGATCAGCTCATCATGAGCAGATGCAGAGATGCTTTCCGTCCCGGTTCTGCAGAACCATGAGTCCTTCCTTCTAGGATAAACTGGAGTCCATTTGAGTCCTCCACACTCCCATTATCAGACCCCCCCTGCGTTGGCCGTTTCCAAAAATAACCACAACAGTATGGATTCTGATTTTTCTCCTCATCAAGATAGGCAACATGTTGCTATGGCAACTACAGTTCTTTCTTATTATGAGCGGCTGTTCTTCAGGGGAGTGTTGGTTTAGACCCACATGGACCTGACCGCTGCACTCTCCTTCAGATGAACTCCGCTGCATTCAACCCAGACACAGAGCTCGGCTCTTCACCTGAATGCGTGTGCGACGGAGGAGGTAGCGGCGCTACTGAAAGGGGGCGTGTCCTCATCTTCATCACTGCTCAGGACGTAGCTCTCACCTGCGGGGACTCTGCTGCCCTGAGGATCTAAGACGGACACAGAAGGTCAGGTGACGCTCAGGTGACCTGACACACACTGAGGTCAGGAGGACTTACCTTCATCCACCAGCTGGAGCGGAGAGACAGGAACAAGAGAAGAAGAACGTCAGCTGACAGTCTGTTTCCATAGCAACCGGACCCCCTCCTCCTCCTCTACCCTCAAAGTCAAGCATAAATGTGTGTGTGTGTTACCAGCACAGAGTCGTTGTTGTTGTTGTTGGTCAGGTCCACCACAGCAGCTTCTGCTCCCTCACAGGTGAGGTCCACCACCTCCTCCACACCTGCACACACCAGCTGTCAGTCAAACACCTGAGACAGCAGAACCACCTGTTTGATCCCTAAAAAGAGTATGCTGGCGAGTTTGACTCAGGAGGTCAGATGGCATCTGCTGGGTGTCTCCACAGCATGACACTTACACCGCCATGCTTCAGAGTGAAGGTGGAGCCAGCTGAAGCTTACGGCTCCCGTACCTCCACTCTGACCTCGGGTCACTGGACACTTTGAACCGGATCAAGAGATTCTCCCTAAAAGGCTCCCGGAGGCTGACACACTGACCGTCGTCTGTGTTGTCCATCACGTCAATGGTCTCTGCAGGGGGGGCGGAGTCTGCCCCAGCATGACACCTCCTGCTGACCGCTGTCCTGGACTGAGCTGCTCTGCTGGTCTTGGTGCCAGGCCTGGAAACTTGAGGACTTTCTGTGGCCCTTCTCTTCCTCTGGGTCTGAAAACACACGAAGAGGCGGAGCCTCAATCACCTGCACAGGTGAGCTCAGAGACTCACCTGACACTTGGGAGTCAGGTTCACTACAGTCAAACTTGTGAGCATCACTAATCAGGATATGCTAAAGAAAGACGTGCTGACGTACAGAGCTGCTCATGTCCGTCCACGAGCTGCAGACGGCCAGACCTTCAGGATCCGCAGACTGAGGAGGGCAGAGGAGAGGAGAGGGTGTGAGACCGCAGGGCAACGACGAGTCCTCCTGAAAATGTTTAATCCTCCAATCTGAACAGGTTTAAAGGATGAAAGACAGGCAACAAAAACTGGGTTCTAAATACATTTTCTAGTGTGGCTTATTTTCCTTAAAGAGGCACAGGTGTTTTCTGATGAGTTAATTGGATCACTTCCTATTTACATCAATTTAATCTAATGAAGTCTCTAAATCATTTGTTCTTCCACTACACCAGGCATGTGTGGTGCGTTCAAGGACACACTGAAAGTCTGTTTATGTGTCATTCCTTCCATGACAAATGTGAACAGGATTTTATGTCTGCCATGGACGTTAGCGAAACGCAAAAATCAAAGATTAAAAAAAAGTTCAGTGCACTGTCTTGAGGGGTCCAGGTGACCCCTCTTTTGATGTAAACAAGCCAAGGAGAGCGGAAGGGTTAAACTAGTGATTTGAGACGTAACTCAACCACCGCTTGCTTCGGCTAAAACTGACGTAAAAGGTCACGTGAGGAGCCGGTGTCCGACGTGAACCTTATAAGTCAGAATCATTCTATACTGTCGCCCCCCCGATCCGTAAACACCAGTGTGGGTTTATCCGCCACTCACCGTTAGATGTTGCCGTCGTTCGCTGCTTGCCGTCTTTTCTGCTTCTTACTTTCACTCCGAAAAATGTTCTCCAAAGAACCGAGGCTGGTAGAGACTACACGACGTCAGAACCGAACCCAAGACCACTCACCATCTGGGAGGACAGCGGTGTATCTATCTACTTCCGGTCTGCGGGGTCTTCTTCTGCTGCTGCGCTCGATCTGACGGCTGCAGCGCCCCCGTGTGGGCGGGTCACTTCCTGCTCACTAAAATCAAACCAGAGCCACTCCAATGTTCTTGTTCCAATTTTTTTAACGATCTATACAAAATAATTAAGCGAAAGTTCCATTTCTGAGTATTTCTTTTTTCAAATAATTGTGAATCAGGAGCAGATGATAAAAATTCTGTTGAAAATGCCTGTAGGAGTGACATAGTGGGCGGGGCCACAAGCTCCCTGCTCCTGTAGCAGACCAATAGATCCACTACCAAAAGTTAAAGAATGTCATTTTAAAGTTGTCAACAATATTCATCCTGCTGCTGAATTTCTAAAAAGAAACGATTTAATTTTGATGTTGAACCCTGTGTATTTTGTCATTCTAGTGACTAAAGTCTGCAACATCTTTTTTTTCTCGTCAGTACTCGTCAGAGTTTTGGACAAACGTTAAAGGTTGGATGAATCTTAGACTTACCACTCCCCTCTTTAGTATTACAGATGTTCTAGTATTTATGGAAAATGTAGATGCTTCCTTATCAAATCTTATAAATATAATTATACTAATTGGAAAATACCACATTCAGTGCTGCAAATAGAAAGGTAACAAAACCAAATTTTCTTGTTTTCTAAACAAATTTATATTGTATTTTAAATCTCTTAAATGTATGAAAACTGGAAAATTACAGATGTGATCTCCAAACAAATCTCCTGTTTATTATTGTAACTTCTCTATATATTTTTTTTAGGTCCATTTGATTTATTTTCAATTATTGTTTTAATACATGTCTGGAACATGTATTTCTTTGTATTTGCCCCATGCGAAGTGATTGTTATCCTCTACTGTGTTTGTATCTTGTAGGATGTGAAATGTTCATTAAATGTCCTATCAGAATAAAAGCTTCCCCCTGGTTCATTGAAGCAGCTGCTTCACCTGACGGGCCTCTGCTGAGTCATCAAGGTTCTACAGAATGTTCCAGAAACCGGCTGCTCTTTCAGTAAGACTTTATTCATGGATCAATACCCAGAACTCACACACTGATCAATTCATGGTGATCAGTGTCTGTAATATCACACCAGATTCATCATTTTGACATGTTATATTAAATTAAATCATTTCTATTAAAACCAGTAGAGAAGCTCCATCCTCAAACAGCGACTGTGTGGCAGCGACACTGAGAAGAAGGAACTCATCTACTGGTTTACATGAAACCATCTTCCTGCTCAGACTCTGAGAGCTGATGGTGGCGCTGACATGCAGAACTGATACTGCAGGGCCACAGTCCTGATCCAGAACTACTCTCTGGAACGGGTTCTGTGCTTCCAGACTCAGACCTGGAAAAGGTCTGGACCCGGGTCTGACCATCAGCCCGTGAAGGTTAAGGTCAGCTGGAGGAGTCGGGCCGGGATCCTGAACCCCATGAGAGCCTGGATGCACCATTACTGGTTTCTATGAGCTGAAGGAGAAGTCTGAGGGAAATGATTCCAGATGTTCTTGGTCTGCGTGAAGGTCTAAAGCGAGAAGTGACGCCATTCTAAAGGACAGCTTTAGAAAAACAGCGCTGGACCAGCAGCTCAGAGGATCACGAGACAGGAAGTGCAGCAGCATCATATCCTGTTTGCGTCCTGATGCTAGAGAACACCCCTCCCCCACCCTGATACGAAGGCGCTCCATGTCTCCACAGAGAAACGGTGGGCAAGCCGTGAACGGCACACCGGTGCATTGTGGGTACTGCAGTGCATGCAGTGAGCTGGTGCAGAAGAAGAGTCTTTGTGGCGAGGAGAACATCAGGAGAGACCCCTCAGTGTCTGCTTTAGGGCCGGACCTTCATGAACGCCACAGACCAAATGTCCTCCTGAACCAGGACACCTGAATGCAGCATGGCTGAAGACAAAGACAGGACAGAGGTCAGGAGGTCAACGTGGTGAGCAGAGTAAGATTATTGCTGAAAGTTACCGACTGGCACCGACTGGCATTACTGTTAACATGGCGAGTTACTGTAAGTTCATCAAGCAGAATAGCAACAGGATGAGATACTATGACTGACTGAGGCGGTGTCATGGGAGCCAACTAGTGCTGCCACAAACGATTATTTTAATATTCGACTAATCACAGATTAATTTTTCTGATTAGTCAACTAATCGGGTCATACACAAACTAGATGTAAAGCACATCTTAACCCTCATTAGCTTTAAACTAACTAAAAACTAGATATATAGCATTACCTGAGACAATGCTAGTGTGAATGCTGTAAGCTGAATTTGGCTGATGAAGATCCTGAAATTGATAGCTAAAATCGCTGAAGCTACTACCTGAAAACGCTAAAGATGATAGCCAGCTAAAATATTAGTTAAATGTCAAATTAGCCTAAAAAACTGAAAAAAAACTTAAATTAGCTGAAACAGCTAACAGGTAACTGAACTGTTAGCTAAACTACAAAACATCCTAAAAAACTGAGAAAAAATCCTAAATTAACCAAAATAGCTAGCATGTGTCTAAAATATTAGTTAAACTCCAAAAATGCCTAAAACATTAATACATACCAAAATAGTCCAAAAAGCTAGCAGAATGCCAACATTTAGCTAATATTTAATCTATGTGCTAGCTGTTTTGACTAATTTAGGATTTTTTTCAGTTTTAAGCCCATTTTTAAATTTAGCTATTTTTTAGCAACCTCTAAAGCTGTTTTCACTAACCTGGGTTTTTAAGAAGATTTTTAGGCTAATTTGGCATCAAGCTAATATTTTAGCTGGCTATGAGCTTCAGCAATTTCAGCTATTTGCTTTGCGTTTTCAGCTATCAGCGTTTTCAGCCATCAGTTTCACCGCTTTCGGGTTCAGCGTTTTCAGCTATTCGCTTCAGCGATTTCGGCTATCATCTTCAGCAGCCAATTTCTTACAAGAATTCAAATTCTTACAGCATTTCACACAATCATTATCACTAGGAATGATATATATTAGTTCATAATTATTTTTTAAAAGTTATGGTTTTTAAGTTATAAAATGTAGTTTTAGAGTGTTCTATAAATGTTTATTTCTTTCGGTTTGTGACCTAAGGTGTGTTTTGGATTTTTTCTCGTTGTGCGACTGAGTTTGACACCCCTGTAACAGAGGTGCTGACTGCAGGACCTGGCAGGTTTCATGTCTCAACCAATCGCAGGACTGGATAAATGAAGCTCCTCCTACTCTGGATCAAAGGGGAAGGTGAAGTAACTAAGGTTTCTTGTTTCAGGAACATGTGGTCTTCCTGTGAGAAAATTCATAAAAATTAATTTGTTTTTTGTCAGAAAGGAGCGAGACAGCCTTCCTCTGAAACGACCGAAGGCTGACGCCGCTCATGTTAGGGGGTGTCAACAAGAATATTGTGTGGCAATTGGACCGGACTCAGACGATCCAGTCTGGTTACAGTCTCAGCCTAAGTCTGCTTCCTGTCGAGCGAACGCACCACTAGACCTTACTGAAAGAGCGTGTCACCTGTGGGCGGAGCTCTAAGTGGTGGAGAAGCCGGTGTGCTGAGCCTGGTTCATCTTCAGGTGGGTGTCGAGGATCTGGAACATCTCCTGGATGTTGGGCACATAGCCGGACTGCAGCTTGGACCACACAGGAACGTCTGAAGGACACAAACCGTATGAGGAGAGTCTCTGCAGCCACTGATCCATTATCGTCCCTGCAGGTAACAGCTGCTGCCTTCAGCGGACGACACCCTCAATCTGTCCTCTTCATCCCTGACATCCTCTGTATTTTGTTTTTCTAAAGACCTCACCCCTGGAGCTTCAATCCTAACCACGATTCTCTGGATTTACCTCCACCCAATAACAAGCCGGTGCCACGACTCCCGCCTCAAGCTTTGGGCCAATCACAACTCACCATTCAGAGACACCTCAAAGGCTCCGGTGGACAGGAAGTGGGTCTCCATCATGTTACAGAGGAAGAAGACCATCAGGCAGGAGAATATCTGGGGAAGTGGCAGACAGTTAGCCGTGGTGCTAACCGCTGCAGCGCTAACACAGCTGTGGCTCCAAACCTTGTTGTCCTGACTCCAGGTCCAGACGCCGGGGGTGTCAAGTCCAATGAAACCAAAAGGGTTTTGACCAGTGATGACGAGGAGGATGGAGAGCAGCTTCAGGTAGGAGATCAGGTTACCAAGAACCCTGAGGAGCAGAGTGAGAGGACTTCACGGGTCAGAACCTTTTCTGGACACATCATTGATGCTATGCAGTTAGAGAAGCCACGATTAGTCGACAATTAAGATAGTCGATGACTAATTTATTAGTCGATTAGTCATTACTTTGTATTATATGGAGTCAGAATGTAGTGAAGTTGAAAGTTAAAATGGCATCATGCTAGCTTTATGGACTACTTTGGCATTTATTAAGGTTTTTAGGCTATTTTGGAGTTTGGCTAATATTTCAGCTACATGCTAGCTGCTTTGGGTAATATAAAAACTTTTTAAGCTAATTTGACATTTAGCATATATTTTAGCTTGCTATCTGCTTTAGCTTTTTCAGCTATTACCTTCAGCGTTTTTCAGCTATCAGCACTAGTATCTTCAGTGGCCAAATTCATCTTACAGCATTCACACTAGCATTATCACAAGTAATGCTATATATATAATTTTTAGTTTATTTAAAGCTAATGATGGTTAAGATGTGTGCTTTACATCTAGTTTGTGTATGACCTGATTAGTCGATTAATCTGAAAAAATAATCAGTTATTAGTTGACTATTAAAATAATCATTTTGACAGACACGATCTACTGAACTTTTTTATAAATGAGACCTTCTGGATCACATGTCAGCTTAAACAAATGCTGCCAACATCTTGGTCAGGCCTCACCTGTTGATGGGGGTTGGGGGGTAGTTGTCTCCCTGGATACGGATGTCCGGGTACACCTGGCTGATGGCCTGGGAGTACTCCTGGAAGACTTTGTTGTACCCTCAGGAGATGCTGCAGACAGAGGAGCAGAGGAGTCAGCTGACAGGGGAAACAAACGCACTTCCTGTGCATTTTGGGGGAAATAAATCCTTTATTTCAGCGGGACAACCCCCCGGAACATGCATTCTGGCTCAAAACAGAATTTAGGGAAAAAACAACGTGTTTGAAATGAGAGGCGTTCACGGAACCCTGGGAAATTCTAAATTAATTATTTTTTTTGACCACGAGCTTCATTTTAACCTATTTGCTCGGTATTTATCTACCAAATGTGTCAAAAATATTGTCAATCTTAACATTAAAATGTATAAATGTGAATGAACTCACCAGTACCGGAACCTCAGTACGGGCCCCGTGTACGCGGAGGCCCTGGCGTGTTCTCCGGGTCCTGTGTTCGGTAAGACGCTTGGCCCGTCGGCCGGCTGGTGCTTGGACCTCCCGACGTAAACGTCCCGCAGCGTGAGAGCGGTGAAGAGCAACAGAACCGCCAGCAGGCCCGAAGGCCCGAACTCCGACATGACTGCAGCGAGGCAGAAGCGATCTGCGCAGTCTCAGATCATCCGGACACGGTCGTCTCTGCGCTCCTTCACAATAAGAAAATCGGGATGGACGATAGAAAGGGTGGGGTACAACAAGGAGAGGTTCGTGATTTTACCTCTACTTATACCCATAACAACTCACCTGCAGATAGATTCTTACGTGCACGCATCTTCATGAGCGTACAAACAGGCTCGTGCCAGAGTTTGAGCTTTTATTGTGAAGGTTGACTTGAAGATGTTCCGGGTGGATTCTGTAGGTTTGCGGTTGTTCACCGGCTTTCAGGAGGTTATGACATTTGTTTTGAACGTGGACACACTTTTCTATTAGTGTTTGTAATGCATCGTGTGCGGCAGACACCAGTCTGAGCGCCGCTGAGTCAGCATGCTCCGGGTGGGGGCGCTGCTCCGGGTGGCGCCGGGACTCCGCCGGACGGAGCTCCGTGGCAGGTTGTCCTGTCCCCGCCCGCTCTGCGCCTATGTGCCGGTCAGGGGCCTGTCAGGGACTGACGGGGGCTCCGGAGAGGCTCCGACTCCGGGCTGGTACGGCAGCCTGGCGGACTCGGCTCCCGTCCACCTGTGCGAGGACGTGCTGGTAAGCGTGCAGCAGCTGAGCGGTCTGCCGTGGTGGATGAGCATCATCGCCGCGACGCTGACCGTCAGAACCGCCGTCACTCTCCCTCTGGCTGCGTACCAGCTGATCATCGTCTCCAAGGTGAGTCCGGTTCTGGTTCCGCAGACAGCGGCTTTATCTTCTGATCTACTGTGAAAGTGTTACCAGTGGTCTTTAATCGGGATGATGTTGTTTTAGTCAAAAATAAAACACGTTTTTTTGTATTTTTTTTTATTTTATTTATTTGTTTTTTATTTTTTTTATAGGACATAGTTTCTGCAAAGCGGCAAAAGTTTATATAGAAATTCACGTCTGAGACTTGTGGAACCCCATTTCCCTCTCCGTTGCTGAGAGCTCTCTGTTTACACTCTCCGCCCCTCACAACCCCAAACTAACATTAGATGTGCAGCAAAAATAGAGAGCAATATCAGAGCTATCCAGCAGTACAGGTAAGATCCAGATTTTACCTCAAACGAGGAAAATGGATCATGTTCTATTCAGACTCTCTTAGATACAATTTTTTCCAAAGACGATTTTCTTCTGCTCCTGATTCACGATTTGAATAAAACAGTTGTCTGGAAACTTTTTTTCTGAAAATGGACTGTAAAGAATTGATGGGAGTTTATATCCTATTTTTCAGAAATACAAAAAGATTCAAAAAGAGTCAAAAACTTCTCTTTTATTGTTTACTTGCGGCAAGGAGTGGACAGATGATGGTTTTATTCAATCTGAACACTGAAGGAGGATTCAAAAATCCTGATTAGTTTTGCCAGGGGTCAAAATCCAAAACACACCTTAGAACAGGATACAAATTTATTAAACACTCTAAAACTAAATTATTAAAACTTTAAAGCTGTAACTTTTTAACATAGTTATGAACTATATATAGCAGTGGCGGGCCGTCAGGGCCTGCAAGGCCTTCTCTGCTGGCCTAAAAATATCTGAATCACAGACTGATATTAATTATTATTTATTTCCGTGAATACGTATTCTATAATTCCAAATGCTCTGTCTTCGTCCTTTCATTGCTGTCTCCCTGGTTGCGCTGCTTCCAGACGTGTATTTTCCTATTTAAGCATTAACCAATCACATTGCAGCACCATTTGTTGCTAGGGTCAAAGAAATCTGCCCGGAGGCCTTCACAATCAGTTCTGCGGGCCCTGTAGCATAAAATAATTGTCGACCAAACTGTTGCTTCAACCAATCAGATTTGGAGTAGGCGATACGAAGGCCAGCTAGCAGGCGCACGGAAACGTCATCATTTTCACGAGCTTTGATTGGATAGCTCACAGCTCGCTCTGGTTCTGCGTTATGTGACGGACACAGGTGCCGAGGAGCGGCGTGTCAGGTTTGAAGATGTTACCAGTGGAAAGCGTCTCATCGTCTGATTTTTGGTGGAAAATGAATGTCTGGGTAAAGTTGTGGCACAGTTTTGTCTGGCACGGGTAAAGGAGTTCCGTGACTCCATTGAGCGGGAGTGAAGCTGAAATCTACGAGGCCCCTGAACGCACCGCGGGCGCGTGCAGCGCAAAATCCTCGCGCGCACTACCGAAAATATTATTTTCCAGACACAGACCTTGATCGATCACAAAAACTGATGTTTGTCTCCCTCCTGGACCACGAGAGGATTCAGGAATACCAGAACATTTCCCGCATGCAGCCTTTTCCAGTTTATCACAGCCACGGAACACTTTCCATCTGCGAAACGCATGGATTCTGCACGACAGAGTGATTGAAATCTTCTTGAGGATAGAAAGGATGGATTTTGTGTTTAAATAATCTGGATTTTTGGTGAGTAAAATTTTGCTATCTCCCTACATAATATTGAAATTTTATCAGGTTATTTTTTATCCTTTTGGTGTGTGTGTGGCAGCTGTACCTGCAGTAGAAGTTTTACTGCCATAAAATAGTTAATGAGGGTTGGATTGATTCAGATGGAGCACTACTGAAGGCCTAGGTGGGAAATGCACGGCCCGCCACTGATATATAGCATTACCTGTGATAAGGTAAGCTGAATTTGGCTGCTGAAGATGCTAGTGCTGATAGCTGAAGATGCTGAAATTGATAGCTAAAAATGCTGAAGCTGATAGCTGAAATCATTGAAGCTAATAGCTGAAAACGCTGCAGCTGATAGCCAGCTACAATATTACCTAAATGCCAAATTAGCCTAAAAAGCTACCAAAAAACCTAGCTAAAACAGCTAGCATGTATCTGAGAAAATAGCAAAATTTCAAAAAAGCCAAAAAACTGAAAAAGCCTAAATTAGCCAAAACAGCTAGAATGTAGCTGAAATACTAGCTCAACTCCAAAATGGCCTCAAAAATCATAGTAAACTGCATTTCTGAGTCTTTCCTTATTATTGTGATGGATTAGGAGCCGATTAAGAAATGCAGTTGTAGAAAGCTGCTGTTCGTGACGCAGCAATTGAAATAGACAGAGCAAAGTCTCCCTGCTCCGCTCCATTCTGATTCATTCACTTGCAGACAAATAGATCCATAAACATCTCATAATTCCTTGTCTGAGCTGGAATCTGATCAAAATTGTACAGCTGGATGGCTCCAGTATCGCTCGCCATTTTTGTCCCACTGTTAATGTTTCCTTGGGGTTATGAAGGGCTGTAAGCTAGTGAAAGAAAGTGTAAACAAAGGAATGATGGGATATCGGCAGATGAATAATTCTGTGCCGACAGTCCCACCCACAACCCAGAGGTGAATTTCTCATGAACTCCTGCTGCTCTAAAAATCATCACAGGCTTCAGGATTTTGTCTAAAAAAGGAATAAACATAATTGAAAGACCTCTGGGAACACTTTGAAAAAAGATCAAATCATTGTTGGAGTTGGACTTTGAAAATACACAGTTCAAATGAATATTTTGGTAATTTCTGATCGTTTTGTTTTGGCTTTAATATGTTGAAGCAGTTTCGTATTATGAGACAGCGGGTCATTTACTCTGTCCCTGTAGACTGAACTGACTGTTACCATAAGTGTTATAGATGCATAGAAACCTTTGCCTCGAGAAACCATAGTAACCAGCTGGTAATTGCAGGTGGAGGCGCTGCAGGTGGAGATCTCTGAGCTGGCTAAGAGGCTTCGCTATGAGGTGTCTGTGCGAGCCAAAGAGAGAGGCTGGACGGACAATCAAAGTCGGTATGGAAAAATAAGAGGTTTTTATTGCAATAAAGAAATGAATGCCCAGCAGGACATACTGGTGTCTGTTTCTAGGATTTAGGTAACTATAACTCTGCGTTAACAGATTCTGTTTCTGAATGTGTTCCTTCTTCAGAAGATCAGGTCCTGAGGGAACTCGAGTTATAAAATATTAACATTTTTAAATGTTATGTACTGGTTTAGAACTTCGAACTCTGGTTCTAAAGAAGTTCAGACCACATACACCTAGAGCACCCTCCACAGGACACCACAGGGGACGCAGTCAAGTGCCTTCTCCAAATCTACAAAACACATCAACTGAATGAGCAAATTCTCACAAACCTTCCAGCACCCTGAAGAGCTGGTCCACAGTTCCACAACCAGGATGGAAACCACACTGCTGTTACTGGATCTGAGCTTCAACTATCCTCCAAACTCTCCTCTCCAGTACCCTGGCAAAGACCTTCCCGGGGAGGCTGAGTAGTGTGATTCCCCGGTAGTTGGAACACACCCTCCGGTCAGCCTTCTTGAAAAGTAGATCCACCACCCTGTCTGTCATTCCAGTGGCACAGTTCCTGACTGCCATTCAATGTTGCAGAGATGTGTCAGCCAAGACACTCCCACACCATCCATAGACTTGAGGTACTTGGGGTGGACTTTATCCACTCCCAGAACCTTGCCTCCCAAGGAGCTCATCAACTACCTCGATGTCTTCAGCTTGAGTGTTAAACATCTCCATCCCAAAGTCCATAGCCTCTGCTTCCTCAAGAGAAGACGTCTCAGCAGATTGAGGAGATCCTCAAAGTATTCCTTCCAATGTCCCCAGTCGAATTCAACAGCTCCCCACCTGCACTGAAAGCGCTGCCTGCAGAAAACTTCTTTCTCCTCCTAAGGCGTCATATGGTTTAGCAAAACCTCTTCGAGGCCGGCCAATAGTCCTTCTCCATGACCTTACTAATCTCCATCCAGGTCCAAGTTTTTGCCTCCACAACAGCCTGGGCCGCAGCTCGCTTAGACTCTCGGTACCTGTCAGCTGCCTCTGGAGTCCCACAAGCCAGCAAGGCTTGATAGGACTCCTTCTTCAGCTTGACAGCATCCCTTACTTCCGATGTTTGGGGATTACCACTGCAACAGGAACAAGAGACCTTGCAACCACAGCTCCGAACGGCAGCAGAGACAATAGAGGTGGAGAACAACTTACCAACCTCCCTCGGTACCTTCTTAAAGTTTTCCTGAATGTTGAAGATGAAGACCTCCCTGACAGAGGGCTCAGCCAGCCACTCTCACTAGACCCTCACTGTACGTTTAGAATTGTTAAGTCTTTCCGGCCTCCTCCCCTGACAGCATATCCGACTCACCACCAGGTAGTAGTCAGTGGACAGCTCTGCTCTTCTCTTTACCCGAGTGTCCAAAACACCATCCAAACTCCATCATTGATCTCCTGCCGAGGGTGTCCTGATGTCAAGAGAATTGATGGACACCCGTGTGGTCAAAGGTGTTCCTTATGGACAATCTATGATGAGCACAGAAGTCCATCAACAAAACACAGCTTAGGTTCAGATTAGGGCAACCAGTCCTTCCAGTCACGCCCCTCCAGGTGCCACTGTCATTGCCCACCTGGGCATTGAAGTCCCCGGGAGGACAGTGGAGTCCCCCGTTGGGGTACTTTCCAGAACCCCTTCAAAAAACACTGTGAAGGCTGGGTACTCGGAACTGCTGTTCGACCCGTAAGCCGAAATCACAATCAGAGACCTAATCCCCACCTAAATGAAAGGGTCATGACCCTCTCGTCCACTGGGGTAAACTCCAACATTTGGTAGCTGAGCTGGGGGCTCACGAGTGAGCCCACCCAGGCCCATTGCCTCTCATCATGGGCAACTCCAGAATGGTTTCAGAGCCCCGGCTGTGCCTGGATTTGAGCCCAACTATATCTAACCGGTACCTCTCAACCCTCACACATAAGGCTCAGACTCCTTCACCTCATCGAGAGGTGATGTTCCATGCTCAATGACCGGACCCCTTTTAGCTGGTAGACCCATGGGAGAGGGATTCCACGATGTTTCTTTGGAGTGGACCCAACCAGGACCTGTGGGAGGAGCTCTGGTTACTAGGAATGTGCCTGCGAGCCCCAACCCCATTGCTGGCTCTTGGGATGGGTCCCAGTGACGCCAGTCTGGGCGACATAATGAAATCTTGAGATGTGTTTCTCACTTTGGGGGTTCTGAACTGCTCTTGTCTGGCTTGTCACCCAGGACTGGTCTGCCATGGGACACCCTAGTATTCAAAGTTTTTTCAAGGTCATACTCTTTCAAAAATGTGTGATATATTGTCTCAAGTGTCTTAAGATATATTGCAATATTTATTGTATCATGATATTTCCAATGTATCGGCAGACTCTTCCCAATACACATCCCTATTAACGGTGCAACGATAATGGCTATCAGCTATCCAGCTGTACAGTTTTGAACCAGATTCCAGCTCAGATGTGGAAAACAACGATGTTCATGGATCAATTTGTCTGCAAGTTGATGCATCAGAATGGAGCGGAGCAGTGAGCGTGTGACTCAGCCAGCATATTTTCTAAGTAATATAAACTTTCAAACAGCATTTTTTTCACCAGAAAAATCACAGTGATTTGATTGAAGAAATACTACATTTTGAGTATTATGCAATTCTGAGCTTAATTTTCTTTACATGTGTCCTCCATCATCATAAACATGACACAAAAAGATGTTAAAAGGGACTACTTTCACTGGAGTGGGTCTTGGGAGAAACCTGGCACCATCTGAGTCTTGAACAGGATTAATCATGTTCTGTTCTGGATCTGCTGCAGTTCAGTTCTGGAAGAGTCTTTGTCTTGTGTTCAGGTTCCAGTTCAAGAAGAATCTGCGCCGCATCGTCTCTCAGCTCTACATCAGGGATAACTGCCATCCCTTCAAAGCTAGCCTGCTGGTCTGGGTTCAGCTTCCCCTCTGGATCAGTCTGTCTCTGGCACTCCGGAACCTGAGCTTGAATCAGTCAGGTGAGCTCAGCTCTGCCAGAACTGGCTGCCTGGTTCTGGAATGAGGCCTCACATTGGAGCTATGTTCTGTGTAGCGCTGCAGGAGGAGCTGGCAGCAGGGGGTGCTCTGTGGTTCTCTGACCTCACGGTACCGGACTCCACCTGGATCCTGCCTGTTTGTCTGGGTCTCACCAACCTGATCATTGTGGAAGTGAGTCTGTGCGCTGACGGCGGTCACCTGACCCGTAGTGGTGTCACACTGAGCATGCTCTGTCTCTGCAGGTGTTTTCTCTGCAGAGAGTGGGGGTGTCTGGCGTGCAGCGGCTGGTGCTGAATGGCATCAGAGGGTTCTGTGTGCTGATGATCCCCATCGCCGCCATGGTTCCCTCTGTGAGTGGTATCACTTCTAACATCAGACCAACCATACCACCAGCTTTAGTCCACTTACTAGTCTGCTTTTACTTTGAAAGGCTCCTGCATGTTCTGCTCTGACGCCTGTTTTTCTCCCTCCACCCCCAAAGTCCATGGCTCTGTACTGGTTCACCTCCAGTCTGGTGGGCTTCAGCCACAACCTCATCCTTCGCTCTCCTGCTGTCCACAAAATCCTCCGGCTTCCAACTCGGCGCTCAGAGACTCCGTACAGAGACCTGCTGTCTGCCTTCATCTCCAAATATGGCAAATGACGAACTGAATGTCTGCAGAGAACCTCTGCAGCAGAACTGAGCCTCTGCTGTCCGGTCTTTGTCCTGGACAGAAAGCTGCATGCAGAAACTCAGGAATCACGACTCTGTTGAGATCTGATCTGAAGCAGACCTCCATCGTGCCAGAGCGTTCTTCAGTCTCTGAGGCCTAAAGGATGATGGTCCACATGATGATAGTTCTGAGACTGATCTGACTCGGAACCAACCAATCACAGGCTTGCATCTCAAAGACGAAGAAAAACGGAACAAAAGATGAAATAAATCCAGTGAGTTCCAATTATGGACAAAGAAGTTTGATTTATTTTTTACTATTTGAATGATCGTCCTCCTTTCACAGAAGCAACACAGTTGTTTTTTTCAAAGCCATAAATCCACCAGAAGAGCTTTTTAGTCTGAATAAAGTACAGACTAAAAGTCATAATATCATTGTTGTAGTTCAGCTCAAATGTGGAAATGGAAGTTGTCTTGTTTTCATGTGTGCATTTGCAATAAAATCTAATGTGTGTGACAGTCGTTGTAACACAATACGAGTACTCCATTCTGATTCTTCATCTTTATTTGATGCCAGTAATACCTATGGATTTAATAATTGATCTCCACTTGGACTGATAAAATATAAATAACTAATTAGAAGTTACAACCGTAGAAAATAAGTAAAATAGTTATTTAAGGCATTATTTATGGAGTTTGTCTCTCAATTTCAAGGAAATAAAGCTTTCCTACAAACTTCACATTTAAAGGATTCAGTTTGTCATGAAAGTATAAACACAAATATGTCCATGAAGCATTAAGAGTAATTCCAATGGGATAATTTACATGTGGATGTACACTACTCACTCATGAGTTAGAGATATTGTTATTTCCATGAGAGATATTCCAGTTTGCTCTGGATTTTAATAGAATAGAAAAAAAATCCAGTTAATATTATTAGTAATGAATGAGAATAAACATTTTCATTCTGGTACCCAAACACTGACCATGTCCATAGCAGGTATTTCCACCGTTAGCAGCAATGACAGCGACGTCTGATGCTCATGATGCTCTGAGGCCTCCCCCCCCATACAGCTGCAGCTGCAGGAATCTTTTTCTGTTCAGGTTTGTGTTGTTTCTGCAGAGCTTCCATGCTGTACTGAACGGGATGAAGTTCTGATCAACATCTAAAAAGCTGTAAGTCAGTGGTGAAATGTGTCCCCCAACTACAGCCCGCGTCCACATTTGGCCCAGCCCCCCAAACACTATCAGAAGCACAGATTGGGAACCAATTTATTTTTCTTCTGAACGTTTGTTGGACGCACATAGATCTTAAAATATTCAGCTCTTTTTATGATAGTTTTTTCAACTATTTTAGCAGTTACTCAGGATTTTTAGGCTGTTTTAGGGTTTAGCTAATATTTCAGCTACATGCTAGCTTTTTAGACTAATATGGAAATTTTTCATTTTTTTACGATAATTTGGATCTTAGCTAATATTCTAGCTTTATGCTAGCTGTTTTTGCTAAATTATAGATTTTACCTTTTTTGTTGCTAATTTGACATTTATCTAATATTTCAGCTACAAACTAGCATTTTTGGTCAACTTAGATTTTTTTTCAGTTTTTTAGAATAAGTTGGCAATTCGCTAATATTCTAGCTAGCTACCAGCTTTAGCCATTTAAGCTATAAACTTCAGCATTTTCAGCTATTAGCTTTGGCGTTTTTAGTTATCAGCTTCAGCATCTTCCTCATCGACATTCAGCTTACAGCATTCACACTGGCGTTATCGCAGATAATGCTATATATCTAGTTTTTCAAATGTTTTCGTATTTTTTCGAGCCCCACATCAGAAAAGAAAACAGCTACGTAGCCCTCACAAGAAAAAGTTTGGGGACCCCTGGAGTACATCAAGGATCAGATTTGAGCTCCTTCTCTTTTCTGTGGTGATGGACAGACTGACGGACGAGGTCAGACAGAAACCTCTGTGGACCTTGATGTTTGCAGATGACTTTGTGATCTGTCGTGAGAGCAGGTAACAGGAACATCTATTTACAGGTTTTGGACCAACATGAACATAAAGTCAGATGATGAAAACATGAATGAAAACCTTTGTTTTTGCTTCAAGCTCCACTGCATTGAAATATGCTTTTGTTACCATGGTGATCATCCTTTCTGCAGTTAGCTAAACCTGCTTCTTGGAACAGAACTAGGTCATGTGACATTTTGTAAGTAAGTGAACAGAATCATTCAAGTCCAAAAAAACACATTTATTTTCACCAACAAAAATAAAAACTAAAACAGTTTTCTACTTCCAATCACATCTGTAGACGTTAACATCTCCGTCTGCTGATTGGCTGTGCCGCTCTATGATGTCATCATACGAGGAGCGATGCTCATGGACATCAGTTCCTGGAAGAGCAGTTTGCAGGCATACGGCATCCGGACCAGAGAGATCTGAACCCAGACAGGAGAAAGAACTGTCATCCAAACCAAACCGGGCCTGACCCAAATCTTTAACTGGTTGGTGGGATTTACCTGGGTCTTGTTGCGGCAGCCGCGGCACTCGTACGTGTGCGTCCGCGTGTTGGCGATGGCCATCAACCCACACAAGTTGCATACGTGCACCTGATACGGGTCTGAGGCCTCAAACAGACGCTCTTTCAGGAACTGAGCGGCTCCGTGAGCGATCTGACAGTCACGCTCCATCTCGCCGAAGCGCAGGCCGCCATCCCTGAGGACACAAAGCGGAGGCCGCTGATGAGCGCTGCTACCCACGCCATCTCACCCCAGAAAGTCTGCCGTGTGCGACACTCACCGAGAGCGGCCCTCCATGGGCTGCCTGTTGAGAATCTGAACGGGGCCCCGGGCCCTGGAGTGGATCTTATCGTCCACCATGTGCTTCAGTCTCTGGTAGTAGGTGGGGCCGATGAAGATCTGAGAGGTCAGCTTCCTTCCAGTGAAGCCGTTGTACAGAACCTGACCGTGGATCAGAGAAAGGATTAACACCACTTTGGCACAAAAGCAGCCTGTTACCATGGTTACTGATGCTGAGAACTCTGAGCATCTGTTGAAATGACAACAGAAAAAAAAATTAAATAAGAAACTGGACCTAATGTTCTATAAAGGATTGAACTTTGAGAATTTAACCAAGAGAGAAGAATGAATATAAAAGTATAGACAGAATGTAATAAGGAGTTTAAAAGATCTGAGAGATCCTGTAGTCCTGTATCCACGTACTTTACCCATCGCAGGATATTTTTAGAATTTAACTCCTTTTGATAATAGATGGAACACAGTAAACTTTAAATTTAGCTTTCAATTAAACTTATTAACTGTCTGTTATGATTCTGAATCCCAGAATGCATCTGTGCTGCACAAATCCCAATGTGTGAGAATTTGAAGCTCAGAGAGGTAAAAGGCATCAAGTCAGCTGACAGGAAGCGACTTCGTCCTGACCTCATTTCCTCTCAGGTGGTATCCGTACTCAGACAACAGGTTTGAAACCTTCTGAACGTTGACGGCGTCGTTAAACGGAGTGGCGTCTCCAATCTCCCCTTTGTTGGCAGAAACCTGGAAAGTGATAACCGATCAAAAACCTGTCCCAGTGCCTGCAAGTCAACACCCAGGGCTGCATTAGGACGATCCATCATTACTTTGCCCTGCAGACACTCGATCAAATGACCAACTGTCATTCTGGACGGGATGGCGTGGGGGTTGATGATGATGTCGGGCGTGATCCCCTCACAGGTGAAGGGCATGTCCTTCAAAATAAAACACATCCTGTTAAAACGTCACCGCCCATCGCATCACAGAAGTGCCAGTCAGCAACTGCTTGGTTTTTACCTCCTGTCTGTACTGAATTCCACAGGTTCCCTTCTGTCCATGTCGACTGGCAAATTTATCCCCAATCTGAGGGATTCGCACCGAACGCACCTGTAGGAGAGACGATGCCGTCAGGAAAAGACGCTCATCCCTCAGAGAGGACGGGGCTCTCTGGAGCCAGATGTGGCTGAGCTCATACCCTGATCTTACAGAACTTGTACCCCTCCTGGTTCAGAGTCACCATGACCTGGTCCACAATGCCGGTCTCACTGGTCCTCAGGAAGGTGCTGCAGTCCCTCTTGGTGTAGCGCTTGTTGGTGCTGTCAAGCTCGTCGTCATTTTCTGGCAGCGTTACGGTCTTACCGATGATCACATCCTCACCGGACACACGAACGCCGGGCGCAATCAGTCCGTCGTCGTCCAGTTTGTCATAGATGGCGTGCCTCATACCTGTGAAGGGTTACACTGAGTGAGTGATGCTGGACTGCGTGTCAGTCCCATTACTAGAGAGCGGCACACACCCTGACAGGTTTCCCGTGTGGGTTTCTCAAAGATCTCCTCCTGGTCAAAGCCTTTCTTAGACTCCTGCTCTTTGTAAGAACGGTAGAAAACAGACCTGATGGAGGAAACAAAAGTGAGAACAGCAGCAGCTACACGAGTCCCGAGTAGGGTTGGGCACCCAAGTTTGGTTCCAAGTAGGAACCGTTATGATTTACGCGGTTCTACCAAAACCGAAAGAAGCTGCTGCAAACGGTGCTGCATTTCAGTGCTTCGCTTCATTTCAGGTCTATTTGTCTTTGGCACGTCAATCACTTCTACTCTGTTCAGTACGTTGAAGTTCTAGCCAATCCCTCTGCCTTTCCTGTGATAGTGGGCGGGTTCATATAAGACTGCTGATGGGGTGAACACGAACACGCGCAGCACTCGAATGTCTGGCAGCGTTTCACAGCAGCAGGAAAATACTAATCTAATATGAGCGTTTTTGTCCTGTAGGCGTTATTTTATGTTACGGAAGAATCGAAATTGGCACCAAATAGAAACTGAAACACCTTTGGCACAGGACCCGCATAAAACCCAATCGGTGCCCAACCCTAGTCCTGAGATGATCCCAGTGAGCCACGCACCTGAAGAAGCCTCGGTCCACAGCAGATCTGTTCATGATCACCGAGTCCTCCTGGTTGTATCCCGTGTACGAGGCTATCGCAACAATGGAGTTGATTCCTACAGACAACATTCAAGACTTTAGACGGCTAGAAACAACGACCACAGCTGAACGTTACAGCTTCAGGTGTGTTCTGTGTACAGGTGCATCACCTGCAGGCAGCTCTCTGAAGCGCAGGTACTCCATGGATCTAGTAGTGACCAGCGGTTTCTGAGGGTAGTACAACACGTGTGCCAGCGTGTCCATGCGCACGTGAAAGTTGGTGATGTACACTCCCATGGCCTGTTTACCCATAGCAGATTGGTACGTGTTCCTGGGAGACTTACGAGGGGAAGAACAAACAGCGTCACCATGGAAACCTTCACCAGAGCCCCTCACATGAGGATGTGTTCCGTCTCGTACCTGGTTGTGGTCGGGGAATGGGATGATGGAAGCGCAGACTCCCAGGATCATAGACGGGTGGATCTCACAGTGGGTGTAGGTGGAGCAATAGGCCACGCCCTTCTCTTGGAGGTCATCAGGAGTCATAGCAAGCATGACCGTCTCCTCCTCCAGCGTGTCGATGTACTCCACCACGCCACTCGCCACCAAGTCCTGCCAGCTGGTCCCAAAACAGAATCACGGTTTCTTCAAGTTCTGCCCTCGTCTTAGATAAACTCATGTTTTTCATGTTTGTCTCAGTTCTTTCCAGAAAAAGTTCTGTTCAGAATCTCTTTTTGTTATTGCAAATGACTGAGGACACGAGGAAAACAAGCGACAGAGACCCAGCATGCATCTCTTTCCAGGAATGTTTGGGTGAAACCACACCCCCTTAAATGACCAACCACACAATAGTTTTTAGATCAAAGGTGGTATAAGTCAAGCTGGAAGGTAAAAATAATGCTATGTTTCTGCAGTGCTTTTCCTCCAGTAGGTTTGTTGTAACCTGGACTGAACCAAAGGCTGACCTGTAGTTGTTGTACTCCCTCTCCTTCAGCTGGTCAATATGGCGCCTCTTCAGCAGAAGTTTCTGTTTCTCCACGATCAGCAGCGGCCGGCAGATCCGACCAGCGTCTGTGTAAATCCTGATCTCACGTTCCCGAATGTCTCGAATCATCGACACCTGGAACGACAGCATAACATCACATCAGCAAGAGTTACAGGGGGCGGTGCTTTGAAGTTACCTTTACTGACAGGAAAAAACTGCAGAAGAGGAGAAACCTCTGAATACGGTTTGGTTTAGAGTGTTTTCCTTATAACAGTACCCTACCAAACGCTACCAAACTATACTAAACTGTACCAAACTGTACTGAACTGTACCAAACTATACTAAACTGTGCCCAACTCTACACAGTACTGCACTGAGTGGCTACAGCTGTCCTGAGCTGGTTACCTCGGAGACGATGATGTCCATCTGTCGGCGCAGCTTTCTCAGAGTGTTCATGAGCTGCTCAGGATCTTTGTGGATTCCCACCCAGCAGCCGTTCACAAAGATCTTCGTTGCACTAAAACACCAAAAGCACGTGTTAGGTCTGCAGAGGAAGAAAGCTCGAGATGACTCGTGAACCTGGGAAGAGAACAGGCGGCTGACTCAGCAATGGCGGCAGGTGAGATCTCCTCCAGGTTCTCCATACTCCACTCCTCCAAGAACTCCAGGATGGGTGACGGTTGTGAACCCACAGAGATGTAGGCCATCAGGGCCAAGTTCTTCACCAGACCCACGGCGTGACCCTGCAACCAGAGATCCAGATCATCAATAGTTGGGGGCGGAGGGTTGTTTGGTACCTCAGTGATGCTCTCGATAGCAGTCTGGATTCAGTGTTATTCACTGGTTGACCCACAGGAAACCCCGAGTGAAGAGGACGTTCACCTCTGGCGTCTCAGCTGGACACACCATCCCCCACAGGGTGTTGTGCAGCTGCCTGGGCTTGGCCAGCTTCCCGTCTCTTCCGATGGGAGAGTTGACTCTGCGGAGGTGGGACAGCGTGGAAGCGAAGGTGAGGCGGTTCAGCACCTGCAGGCACCAAAAGCAGCTGAAGGTTGAGTCAGGCGGCCAGAGAAGAACACATGACCAGCAGGACAGGAGCTCCTCCCACCTGAGACACACCAGCCCGAGCCTGGTGAGCTTTCTTCACGTCCCCCCAGTTCCCAGTGGCCAGAGAGTACTTGAGTCCGTCTGAGATGATGCGAGTTTTGATGGCGAGCTCAAGATTGAAGTCTTTTCCTCTGTCGATGAACTTCTGAGCATAGATCCTGATCTCCTTCAGCAGGTTTTTGAACATGCTACAAGCGTAGGGACACAAAGCAGACATGTAGATTCAAACCTGCAGGTTGTCAGGGTTGATGGAAGTGTTTGTAAACCTGTGTGATACATTCAGATGAACAAGAACATGACAGTCTAGAGACACCAGCTGTGGTGAAAACACTGTAACAGAGACTGAAGCTGACAGGAACATCTGTCCACGTTCTTTGGTGGAACTGGCTTTAAAATATGGTCCACTCCATTTGTTCATGGTTTCTGCACAGAAAACCATTAGGTGTGTGAGGTGAAGCTTCAGCAGACCCACCCTCGGAACAGAAAGGCCAGCAGCGGCCCAGCCAGGTCCAATCTCTTGTTTCCGTAGTGATCTCTGTCATCCAGCTCTCGTCTGCCCAGAGCAGCCAGCAACAGCCTGTGGACCATGTACCTGAAACACGCCAGACACACACCTGAACACACTCGACACACCTGCAAAAAGTGTACTACAATGTTAACTCCTCACAAACAAACAAACAAACAAACAAACAAAAAAAGCATCTTTGCGCTCCGCGCTGCATAGCGGGTGAGCTGCTGCTGCTGCATTACAGCCGTCATGATGATCGTTCTCTGCCTTATTTATTAAAATAGAAGATCGGTTTTGCCCAAAAACAACAAATGGATGCCATATTATCTCTTTAATGTAATAAAATCTCAATCACAGAACGTAAAAAAAGTTTATGTTTATTTTAGACGGGGTTTTATTACACTGATCTCAGGAGAACTGAGGACGCCTGAGTACAATTAATAAATATTAATGAATTAATTATGTTTTATTAATCGCGCACGTTAACACGACAACATTCACAGCCCTTTTTTAATTATAAAATTTCATACTTTCAACATATAATTTTAAATTTCATAAATATGAACTAGATCTATAGCATTACCTGTGATAATGCTAGTGTGAATGCTGTAAGCTGAATTTAAAGATATAGCCGTTGTGAATGTTTGTCTTGATTCTCTGTGATGTCTTATTCTTTGTTATTTTGTATTGTATTTTATTGTACAGCTACTGTGCACTCCAGATTGTATTAGCTTTTAATATATATGTAATTTGTACATTTTTATTGTTCTTAGTATTTTACTGCTTTCTTTGTCATCATGGCCAGGGGACCACGGATATAAAACTAGCCTTTTGGCTAATTCTGCCTTTTTTATAACCATGTGTTTCATCTTGTTTTATCATGTGGTTTTTCTTTAAATTGCATTGTCCCCTTTTAAATAAATAAAATAAATGTGCATCCATGTTTACAAAAGTTCGGATGTTGTTTGTTATTAGGCTCTAGGATGACTTCATGAAATGGGCGGCACCCACAATGACTGAAAGGCGGAGCTTCAGGAATCGAGTCATCTTACTTCCTGTAGGAAGAGTCCACAAAAATAACTTATTTCATAAATAATTTGTTCTTTCATTTACTAAATAAATGATTGTGCAAATGACTATAGTTTACTCTCAAAGACTAAAGAAAATCGCAGTATAGGCCCTTTAATACGAACAAGTACATTATTCTCATTTTAGCTTAATGATTTTTACCAACGAGCTAGCTTATATAGCTACTTCTGCGAGGTAAAAGCCTTATAATAGCCCTTCTTGCCTTCATCAGCATTTAGAAAAGGTTTGAATACGGTTAAAAAGGTTTCCAACAATCCATTCGTTTTAAATAGTGAATAAAGAATTCTCAGAGAAAAGCTTCTTTCCCACTTCTTATTAATTTTAGCTAAAAAAACATTTGCTTTCAAAAATGTATGTATTTATCGATCTTATCAGCTTCTGACACTGAACTGCTGCACTGATCCTGGAGACTCACCCTAAGAAGTAGGCCTTCTTGGTCTCACAGAAGTCGCTGACTCCAACGTGCGGCAGCATCTCTTTCTGTAAAACTTCTTTTGCGTATTTGATTCTTCGCTCTTTGGTGACTCCTGGTTTGGCTCCTCTGGAACCGATGAAGTTCAGCGCCACGTTCTGCTCCTGGATCACAAAAGCCTCATCCAGAGAAGGCTTCACCTGAAAACACGGTGATGTGACGGTTTTAGAAAGACGAATCCCTCGTTTTGGGGAAAACGCACCAACAAATGAGCAGCTGTTGGAACTGCATGACGAACGAACCATCTCCATCATCTCGGGGTCATCAAAGTCGTAGATGATGTGTTCCAGGATGTCTCTGTCAGACACGAAGCCCAGAGCGCGAAACACGATGATGATGGGAACTTCCTGTCTGATATACGGCAGCGTGGAGACGATCCTCTGGCCGATGGCGCTCTTCTTGACTCCCTGCACCGAAGTAGCCATTAGTGAGAAGCTCTTCACCACGAAGCTGCTCTCCTGAGTGAAGAGGGCTCACCTGTCCTCCCCTGGCCATCATGCTGACCCAGATGGTGCTGGTGGGCCGAGACGAGTTCTCCAGACAGGACCGACACTCGGCTGTGTACGCGTACTTTGAGTCCTTTTTGGCAAAGACGTAGACGGTGTTGGTGGCCATCTTCTCCTGAGCGATCAACACCTGGAAAGTTGAGACACAGGTGTCAGAACCATCTGGACCGCCTGTCTCCGACCCCAGGGTCCGGTCTCACCTTCTCTGAGCCGTTGATGATGAAGTAGCCTCCGGGATCCAGCGGACACTCATTAAGCTCACACAGGTCTCTGTCCGTCAGGCCGCTCAGCAGACAATAGGTGGAGCGGAGCATGATGGGTATTTTCCCTATGAAGGTCTTCTGGTGCTGCGTCTGCAGCTGGTCCTCCCCTTCCTTAATGATGGTCTTTGTAATGTCCACATACAGGGGGGCTGAGTATCTGTGGGCCAAGCAGACCGGATGAGAGCGGCGCAGAGCGGCGTCTGAGGAGCGAACGCTCGCAGAGACCTACGTGAGGTTCCGCAGCCGGGCTTCGTTGGGCATCATGGGGGAGGGCGCGCCGTCTCTCTCCCAGTGGGTGGGCTTGGACAGGTAGATCTGCTCGAACTTCAGCAGGTAACGAGGCTACGGCAGAGAAAAAGATTCACTAAAACACTGCTGTGGTTTTAGATGATTGACTCTGATCCGTTCACCTGTGACCTTCCAACCCCACCTCCCCAAAAGAGCTTTATAATAGCCTCTGTGGGGGGGGGGGGGTCAGGCACTTGGATTTTACTTCAATCAAGAAGCTGAAGTCAGTGTACCTCATGGTTACTGACTTAACTTCTTTGATTTGTAGGAATGCTCAACCACATCAGCACATGATGAGTTTAAGCCCGCCTCCAGGCGTGCAGTCAAATCAGAACTTTTATCAGCAACAGATTCAAAAGCGTCTGTCAGTCGTGCTGCCAGAAATGATTAGCTTAACACCAAAATAGCCCAAAACCTTAATAAATGGCAAAATAGTCCAAAGAGCTAGCATCATGCCATTATAACTTTTAACTTTACTAAACTCTGACTCCATAAAATATAAAGTAATGACTAATTGGCTATTAAATTAGCCGTCAACTATGGTCCATTAGTCGTTGATTAGTCGACCAATCGTGGCAGCTCTGTCAGTTAAAATAAAGGAGGATGTCTGTATTTATTCTTCACAGGCTGCAACAGAAGTTGATGAAATTTAAAAGATGCAAACTTAAAATGTGGAAAACTGCACGAGAAAAATGCTATCATAGAACCGGGTTGGTTCAGAGATCACAGCATCAAAAATAACAGTTTCTCTGCTGAAGACAGACAGCAGGTGAGGACAGGGTAGACCCTCACCGGCAGCTGTCGCTCAGGCAGACCTGATCAGTGACGGTCATGAGAGTCTGCTGAAAATGCAGATTAAGAACCAAAAAGAGAAAATTCTGACCTTCATGTGGCACACAAATCAGCAGTTCCTATTGAAAATGAAGAACACAAACCCAAACCACCCCGAGCAGACTCACCGGCTCCTCCACCTCCCCCGATGTGTGCTGCGCTTCAGCCTGCAGGTCGATGGGAGGCGCGTCCTCCACAATCCTCTGCACCGACATCTGGATGAACTCATCGAAGGAGTCCAGCTGCTGCCGCACCAAACCCTTCTCATCGAAGTAGGAGCTGCAGACCAGACAAGAGTTCATGAGGAGCTCAGAGAGCTGCAGCGGATCAGAACCCTCTGAGGGAACCACAAACTCAGACGAGACGATGAGCAACCGGACTTAAGAGGTGCTATGACGGAGGATGTCTCAAGTGTAAAAGGGAGGATCAGAACAAGGTTTCTGTTTTTACTGGAGTTCATCTACATATGAACATAGATCTCTGATGCAGAACCTTTGCTGCAGTTCTGACAGATGCATGACTCTATGGCAGGGGTCCCCAAACTACGGCCCGCGGGTCGGGTTAGGCCTGCCTCCACATTTGGCCCGGCCCAAAAACGTAGATTGAGACCCACATTTTCTTTATTATTGTTATTTTTCTTCTGCACGTCTTTGGATGTCCATAGTTCTTCAGCTCTTTCAACTGTTTTGGCAGTTACCAAGGATTTTTGGGTTATTTTGGGGTTTAGCTAATATTTTACCTTTATACTAGCTGTTTTGGCCAATTCTGCCCTTTTCTCAGTTTTTAGGCTAATTTGGCATTTAGCTAATATTTCAGCTGCATTCAAACAGTTTTGGCTCATTCTGTTTTTTTCTTAGTTTTTAATGTTAATTCGCTATTTAGCTAATATTTCTGCTACATGCTTGCTGTTTTGGCTAATTTTGGATTTTTTTCAGCTTTTTTTTTTCATTTGGTATTTCGCTAATATTTTAGCCTTAAGCTAGCTGTGTTGGCTAAATTAGACATTTTACCGTTTTTTTAGGCTAATTTGCTATTTAGCTAATATTTCAGCCACATGCAAGAAGTTTTGGGCAATTTTCTCTTTTTATCATTGTTTCAGGCTAATTTGCTATTTAGCTAATATTTCATCTACATACTAGCTGTTTTGGCTAATTTAGATTTTTTTTATTTGGCATTTAGCTAATATTTTATCTAGCTACCAGCTTCAGTGTTTTTAGCCATTAGCTTCAGCAATTTCAGCTATCAACTTCAGCGTTTTCAGATATCAAGTTCAGCATCTTCAGCTATCAGCACTAGCATATTCAGCAGCCACATACAGCTTATATCATTCACACTACCATTATCGCAGGTAATGATTTATATCTAATTTTTAAATATGTTTTAGAATTATTTTTTTCCCATGAAGATTACAGAAATTAATTATTTAAAATGTAGCTATGTGTTTCTTTCTGGAAAAACGAAAATGTTTACGTTTAGGCTGGGATTTTTACACTTTTTCTGTTTGCCTGCAAACCAATCCCACATCAGAGAAGAACACAGTAATGTTGCCCTCACAAGAAAAAGTTTGTGGACCCCTGCTCTATGCTACGTCCAAACCTGTGGACACCTATTTCTCAGTGGGACTGACAGGTGAGTTTACCTGATGACGATCCAGCATGCTTCCTGCCACAGATCCGGAGTGATTTCATCATCATCTTCATCATACTGGTTATCTAACAGACACAGAAACATGAGTCCACAGTGAAGCATGAGAAGGTAACTGAAGCAGCTGATCATCACCACCGAGCTGGTGGTTTATCAGGGTTATGCTGTTAATCGCTTGTTTGGTTTCAATTGTTGGTCCAGACTGTAAATAAAGGTTTGTTTGAATATGACATGTCAGCATGACAGATGGAGTGATGAACTACTAAAAAAAAAAAACATCTCCTGCAGGTGTGGAGGAGCAGCTGCTCTTAGAGCAGAGGTAACAGCCTCCAGACCTCGAGGGCAGGTGTTGTGTCATGGTTGTTAGAATTTGTATCCTGCTGGTTTTCCAGAATCTCGTCTCATCTGCTGCTCAGCTTCAAACTTAAGGCAGGTGAGCTGGAAGGTGAGCATGTAGGAGGCCCTCGAGGCCTGGATTTTCACACCTGCCCCCACAAAAGCAGTAAGTGGGACATCTTTACCCTTTCCATTAACACCACTTATTCAGTTCTCCGGTTATCTAGTGATGATCAGGTCAAACATTTCTGTTTCGAAAATAGACTTCAAATTATCGCGATAATCGTTGATGTTTTCCTCTCGGATCTTCCCGCCTGGCTGCAGTTTCCGCGTGTACTTTCTACTTTTCTCGTTTTTCCTTGTTCCTCTTGAGCTTTTAGGAGCTCGTTCTACCCAAACACAGTCAGGTTCTAGAGACCTGCGGCTTCAGGCTAGCAGCTTTTGTCATGAGGAGACGTTCGTCACGGATGCGTGAGTGTTCACGCGCAGCTCTGACGAGGCGGTGCGGGCTCCGCGTCTCACCTTCGTCCTGGTCGTACATGTTGGTTTCCGAAAATCCTCTCAAAACAAAAAGGGTTTTAGAAGAATTCAAGAAGACAAAAACACAGAGAAGCGGCGCGGAGCCTGATGCAGGCCCCGGAAACACTTCTCCTTCTTCTGCGGGGGTTTCCGGTGTTTGGCGGTCATCTGTGGCGACAGCGCCCTCTGCGGCCAAGGCTGGAAACAGCAGCGCGAGAGTGAAGTTCATCATGAACCTGCTCAACCAAATGATGGGGAGTATTTAGAAAACTTGTTTTCAAAAATATTGATTATGTGTATTACTCCAAAAGGTACGGAGCCCCTAAAGAGACATTGGAAAAAAAATCAGGGAAATGCTGCGTTCATGTGGCGATGGAATAATTGAAAAAATGACTATGATTTGGAAATCACACACGGATATTGGAAAAACAAATCTTTAAACACCACATGAATGCAGTATAACTGTGTGCCTGAACCAAATATGAATTTAAATGTAGTGTGCCATCTATGGGGAGACCCCTGAACTACAAGGAAAATTGACAATCTGGGTAATCAAAATTGTTTATTCCAGTTTGGCGGCCATGGTTTGCCCACCCCTGTGCTATGGCATCTTGAACTTCTCATAAAAAACACAAAACTAGCTAAATATTTAAATAATTTAACAAAAAACGAAAAAAGAAAAACAAAAAGCCAAAAAAATTGAGGAAACTTATTTTTAAGCATTCAAAATTGAATTTATCTTTAGTTTGTTTTAATTTCTCTAAAGTGTAAATGAGTTTCTCTTTTTCCATCACCGAGCATCAAATAGATCAGGAGTGTCAACCTCAATCGTACAAGGAGCCAAAATCCAAAACACACTTTAGGTCGTGGGCCAAACACGATAAACATTACTGAACACACCAACACCACATTTTTAAAAATTTAAAACCGTAATCTTTTAACATAATTATGAACTAGATATATAGCACTACCTGTGATAAATCTAGTGTGAATGCTGTAAGCTGAATTTGGCCACTGAAGATGGTAGTGCTGATAGCTGAAATCAATAGTTGAAAATGCTGAAGTTAGTAGCTGAAAACGCTAATGCTAATAGCTGAAAATGCCGAAAATTAATAGCTGAAATCACAGAAGCTAATAGCTAAAAACACTGAAGCCAGTAATCAGCTAAAATATTAGCTAAATGCCAAATTAGCCTAAAAAAAAAAAACCACCAAAAAAGCTTCCATGTAGCTGAAAAAAATAGCTAAACTTCAAAATATTGTAAAAAACTGTAAAAAGCCTAAATTAGCCATAACAGCTAGCATGTAGCTGAAATATTAGCTAAACTCCAAAATAGCCTAAAAAAATTTAAATTCCAAATTAGTCCAAAAAGCTATCAGGATGCTGATTTTTAGAAAACTAACTTTTCAACATAATTCTGAATAATACAAAGGTAGGTATATTGTTCCAGAATAAATCAACTTAAACCTTAAATAACTTTAATATTTTACTCTAAATAAAACATATTTTGTCAAAATTATACAAGTTAAACATGAGCTCAAGATAACATCGGGTCATTAATAATAAAATAAAATGATCTGGAGGGCCAGATCCGGCCCCCGGGCCTCGACTTTGACTTGTGTTGTAGAGAGATTTTTTAAAGACGGGAAAAGGAAACAAACAAACATGTTTACAAAGCATTGTTTAATCACATTAAAAAAGTGTCCATCAGTGGTGAAACCACCACACATCTGTCAGACCGAAATAAACCGGCTCACGGAGAGGAAACTCTCCACTGCGTTCCCGCCAAAATAAAAGATCCAGGTCCACAGCTCCTCCAAAACAACAGGAAGAGCAGCTCCTCCTGGTGAGGAGTCCGTCCCGCTCCGCTATCGTCCTCCTGGGAGAAAACAGCAGCAGAGCTCAGGAGACACAAACACCACACGGACAGACGCCTGGATGTGAACCCACCTCTGAATCCTCGACCTCCACCGCCTCCTCTTCCTCTGAAGCCTCCTCCCCCGCGTCCACCGCCGCCCCGCCCACCCCGGAAACCTCCTGAAACAGACGGAGCCCCCGCAGGACCTTTACTCCTCTCTGATTCTGCGATTATCATCAGCGCTCTCCTTCTGCCTCACCTCCACGACCTCCTCCTCTTCCTCCACCTCGCCCGCCGCCCCGCCCTCCCCGCGGTGGCCCCTTCTCCCCCGGAGGCCGGGGCAGAAACCTCTGCAGTGGGAGCAGCTTCATGGGGTCTATGTAAAACTGACAGAAGGAGAGGGGGTGAGTGTCCCACAGCAGCGTTCAGCCTGAGGAGGAGGAGAGCTTTACCTTCTGCAGCTTCTTGAAGGAAGACGCCTTCATGTTTTCAGAAAGTTTGACAGAAAAGTACTGCGGGTCTCATAAGGAGCACGTCCTCATCTGGATTCTCTGACTCGCTCTGCCTCACACAAGGAAAGGATACAAAATCCCGCAGCTGTCCGAAAATCTCGTCCACCTTCCCAATCTGCTCCTTGTTTTCCAGGTAGACGGGAGCGTTGAAGTAGGGGACTTTGTTCTCCTCGGTGGTACACTTGCAGACGATGTCATCTTCACACGGATGCATGAACTCGCCCACCGCTGCAGACAGGACAGAAACAGATCCTCTGTGTCAGAGCGTTCTCCAGCCTGAGCCTCAGATCGCTCACAAATTTAAATATACATTTGAATAATCCTTCAATATTTAAGGTTTTATTGAAAATATAAAACTTTCATTTAATCAGATATTATTCTAACAGGTTCTATTTTGGTTGATGTTGTTTGTACGTATTTTAAGTGTGATCAGCACAAAAGCTGATAGAAATTCATATTGTCCACATTTAATACCTTCAATAGAGACACACATCGATGCATTAATCTCTTCCCAGGATAAATGTACTTGTTGTTCTACGGGATATTTAGGTAATAATTATAAAAACAGGAATGGTTTGGTTCAGTGAAAATGTTCAGAGCAGCTATGGAGCCACATAGTTTCAGCTTTCAAAATAAGAGCGGCCAAGTCAAAAAATCATCTCTGGATGAACATATTTTATAACATTACGTGGAAAATATCCACTTTCATATTTTTGGCAACAGTTTTCAATTAATTTTATCATTTTTGACCTTTATTTTCCTGCAGATCAGACACAGTTATGATCAAAAACAAAGAGGAGTGATGTTAGAACCACGCTGAGCTAACAGTAGAAAACATTACAACAGGAATAAGTTTGACTTTAATGTCAGACACACTGGAATTGTCTGACTTTAGTTCTGTTTACAGGATTATGTGAACATGGAAATTTAGGAAACTTTTAACAGGTGAGAAAAGATCTTCTGCAGATCCACGTCTCATAGACAAAGCTAATGCTAGCGTTAGCATTAGCACAGATTAAAAGAATAAAATCATTACTACCTTCATAATCAAATAAGCAGCATTCAATTAATTACTTGTAACCTTCGTCTAACTTTAACTGGGTTGTCAGAGAGAAATAATCCACGACTCGTTTAATGTCATCCATAGGAATTTGTGGATCAGCTGATCTGTTGTTCTGACTGCAGACAGGATTACTGACATTTGTACTCTGATTTGTGAAAAATCTAAGCTTTGAAAATGAATACAACCAGGTAGGACATTTATAAAATACATATTGTACAAATTTCTATTACAATTGTTTAGGCTACCTTTTAGTGTTTATGTAAAATTGGTTTAAACAGCGTTCAGCTTTGTTCTAAATCATAGACACCGGAAGCGACTCTGAACTTGACCGGCGATGTGTGACGTCACCTGAAAAGGGTCTAAAATCACAATATATCGTAATATTGTTATTTTAGCACATCCCTAGTTCTGATGTGAAAATGTGGATGGTTTATTAAATAAAATAATTTAAGCATGTTTTTTTTTTTTGCAAAAGCTGTTGAACTGCAATGCATTGTGGTCTATATTCGCTGAAGTACTGAGCATCAATGCATGGTAGTCTTTTGCAAAGAGTTCTGGGAAAGTTCTAGTGCACTCTATTTTAGAATTGGTGGATTCAGACAACACTAGAAAAGGGTGAAGACAGGTTAGTCTGCATCCTTTAACCTCGCTGCTCTTACCAACCACACGCTCGGGGGGGCCAAAGTCCTGTCTGTTAAAGCCCCCTCGTCCACCTCCGCGTCCAAAGCCTCCGCCGCCTCGGTTAAAACCGCCTCCTCCTCGGTTGTAGCCTCCTCCCCCTCGGTTAAAGCCTCCTCCTCCTCCTCGGTTGAAGCCTCCTCCTCGTCCTCCGCCTCGTCCCCCCCCTCGGAAAGACATCCTGGTTGGATCCTCACAAAACAACTGAGAGAGTGGGAGGGGCCAAACGAGAGACTACGCTTAATTACAAGACACTTCTATGGCAGCCAGTGTCCGTCAGGAGTGAGCTTGTTGCAAGGTCAGATCATAAACTTTTACAGAAAAATATGAAAATAAAGATAACCAACAAGAACATGTTTAGGAAAAATGTATCCCATCAGGAATTGGGATTTTGACAAAAAAAAAGAACAACAGAGTAACAGTTGTTTATTTCTCTAGAGAAGTCTGTGGGATTTTGGCTTCTTTGAGCCAGCGAGTTCTTCCTGTTTGGAACACCAGAGGGGAGGGGTCACTCAGTCCAGTTCTCTATATACAGTCAATGGTCTAAACCAGGGATCTGCATCCTTCAACACTTTAAGAGCCCTTTGGGTCAATTTCTCACTGACAACTAGTGCTGCCACAAACGATTATTTTAATAGTCGACTAATCACAGATTATTTTTTCTGATTAGTCGACTAATCGAGTCATGGTAAACTGGTTGTAAACCACACATCTTAACCATCATTACCTTTAAACTAACTAAAGACTAGATATAAAGGATTACCAGTGATAATACTAGTGTGAATGCTGTAAGCTGAATTTGGCTGCTGAAGATGATGGTGCTGATAGCTGAAAACACTGAAGCTGATAACCAGCTAAAATATTAGTTAAATGCCAAATTACCCTAAAAAACTGAAAAAAGCCAAAGTTATCCAAATAGCTAGCATGTAGTTGAAATATTAGCAAAAAAAAAAAACTTAATAAATGCCACAATAGCTAGCATAATGCCATTATAACTTTCAACTTTACTACACTGACTCCATGTAATATAAGGTAACGGCGAATCAACTATTAAAATAGTCAATTAGTCGTCGATTAGTCGACTAATCATTGAAGCTCTACTGACAACATCCCAACAGAAGCCACAAAGTCTCATACCCTTTTCAGGAAAATAAGACACCGATTTGTTTTTTATATTAATGTTACTATTATGATAACAAAAAATTAACTATTCTTTTTTGTCAAAATAAATTGTAGATTGTGTATTCCAAAATTTGAAACTGTTTATAATTTTCATATGACTTCCTTTCAAAATAAAAGAAGTCATGTCTCACATAGGATCATCTCTATGCAAAGCAAGCAGAGAAGGAAACCTCAATTCCCATGATGTACCTCGCCCTTTGATTGCCGTGCAGAGGGCAGAGTAGTTACAGAAAGAATGCTAGAACAAGACGTCTTACTATCAGCCGTGCAAAACAGGACTTCTGTTAGTCTTCAGGACAGAAGTTCTGAGGTGTGGGCTTCCGCGCCTCATCACCACCGCGGAGTGATCACCCACTGACAGGAAAGAGTCCCGTCTGCAGCCGCGTGCGCGTGTCCACTGTCCACATATTGCAGGTGTTTAGCTAGTAAAAGGACTGGTTGCCTTAAGCAGACATGCGTGGAACTGTGACAGGAACCTCAACACGCCCCGAGGATGCCACACGCTTAAACCGGCTTCGCTAAAAGGGATCGCGAGAGAGAGAGAGCACGTGCTACCCGGAGCAGCTAACCGTAAACACGAGGCTTCTGTATGGGGGGCTCTAAAACACGGCTTTCCTGCGCGTTCTCTCCACGCGCTGTTCATCTGCGTGGAAATAATATGACTCCAGGGGAACTTTTACACAAGAAAATAACGACTACAGGCAAAAACGTACCTGTTATCGCCGAAGAAACGTCCACGTGACTACTGGCTCGAGCACAGGCTGCCGTAAAGGTTGTCTCGGATGTCGTACAGAAGGTTGCCAGATCCGCTGATTTTCCGACACCATCAACGCAACAAAATCAGTCCAACTTACAGCTGTGCAGCTCATCTTTAAACGGGTAAATGTTCGGGTTAAAGGTAAACAAAACCCGAAATAAACTGTTCCCCAAATAACAAAGTTAAACAATTACTTTATTTGATCTCTCCTCTCATATTAATGATAATAATATAATAACCTTTATTTGTTTAGCAGCTTTCAAGATAAAAGCACAAAGTTCTTCACAGTAAAACAGAAAATAAAAACATTCTGGGTTTTTAAACTGCGCAACAACTGGACTCAGTGTTTTTTAAATGATATGTATAAGAACGCACAAGTGACTCATCCAACTCTTGACCGAATCCAGACACCTGCATATAATCTGTATTTTCAAAACATCCTGAGGTTTAAAAGATACATAAAGCCGAATATCATCAACATAAAAAAGGTAAGAAAAGTAATTGAACTAGCTTAATACATACTGCAAAAGCAGCAGATATAAAATGAACAATAAAGGTCCCAAAACAGAGCCTTGTGGTGCATCAGAAGTGAGACATGCATCATGTATTCCACCTTGAGCTTGGTTATTGTAGATCAGTCAAATGAATAGTATTGACAATCAAAATACAGATGCATTTCTTTATTGTAATATATTAATTCTATCCGGCCCTCCAGACCACTTTATTTTATTGTTATTAATGACCTGTTATGTTGCGCTCATTTCTAACTTGTATAATTTTGACTAATTATATTTTTATGGAGAGCAAAATATTGAAAGTCATTTAAGGTTTAAGTTGATTTATTCTGGACTAATATTCCTGCCTTTTTATTATTCATAAATATGTGAAAAGTTACAGTTTTAAAGTTTTAATAATTGGCATTCTGCTAGCTTTTTGGACTACTAAGATTTTACTAAGATTTTTTAGGCTATTTTGAAGTTGAGCTAATATTTCAGCTACATGCTGGCTGTTTTAGCTAACCTAAGTTTTTTTTTTTTTTACATTTAGCTAAAATTTTAACTAGCTTTCAACTTCGGCGTTTTCAGTTATTTGCTTCAGTAAGTTCAGCTTCAGTGTCATTAGCTATCAATTTCAAAAGCTTCAGCAGCCGAATTCAGCTTTCAGCATTCACAGCATTATTACAGGTAATGATATATATATCTAGTTCATAATTATGTTAAAAAGTTATGTTTTTAAAGTTTTAACTTTAGTTTTAGTGTGTTAAATGAATGTTTATCCTTTTCGGCCCGTGATTAAAAATGTGTTTTGGATTTTGGCCCCTTGTGTGATTGAGTTTGACACCCCTATAGTCTAGTGTACGTGGTGAAGAAAGGTTTAAAAATAGCTTTTCTGCATCTAGGTCAGTGAACGCCTCACTGTTGCTAAAGACCATAATCTACTGTTCCTTTTAAACTAGTTGACTCCAAATGTAAACCTGAATCTGCACAATAATTTCTGAAATGTTGTTTACCTGATTCCATTATCTTTGCACCTCTAATCTGATATATTCAATGTTTTGTTTTTTGTTGGCAATTCATATTTCTCACTTTGGATACTTTTTCATGTGAATATAATCTTACATATTTATCCTTTTACCTGCTCTACTGCTCTTCCTAGTGGCACCTGGTTAACCAACAACTGTTGCTGATGTTTATTTTAAAGTTCAGCGGATTTTCTTATTACATTCAAAGGGGGAAAAAATCACACCAGTTCATGATTTATCTTAGAGACTCTTTAATATTTTCTGCAGAGGATTTTTTTTAGAGAAAACTCGCCACCTGTTCTGAAAAAGATCCTGAATTTGATCATCCTCCCAAATGTAGACATGCCCAGCCCAAAAACTTCAAAAGAAGCGGAAACATGACCAACCTGGCAACCCTGCTCTAAACCGACCTGCCCCCTTTCTTAAAGAGACGGTCCTCTCTGACGTCATCATCAAAGCTTCCCAAGATACGCGCGTGCCTCTGACACAGAAGGAGGCTGCTCCAGTGGAGGTTTTTAGTGATTGTTGTTGGCTTTTTAAAACTCTGCTGCATGAGGGATTATGGCAACGGCGGGTCAGGTAAGAACTTCTGTGTATGTGTGTAACAATTGGTGACAGTCAGATGCACAAGCGGCTGACCGGATGTGCTCTCACAGGTGATCAGGTGTAAGGCGGCTGTTGCCTGGGAGCCCAGGAGGCCCCTCACTGTGGAGGAGGTGGATGTGGCCCCGCCAAAGGCTCACGAAGTCCGGGTTCAGGTGAAGCGTCCTTCTAAGGCTTCACGATGATATTGAGCAATACGTGCTTGAGTCATCGCGGTCCAGTCACGTTCTGTCATAAGGTTTTCCTCAGATGGTTCCTGTTTATCAGCCGGCTCTGTTTGCATTTTCACAGCTGGCCGGACTGTTAATCACCTCATGTTATCACAGTGTGTTGCTCCACTTCAACCACAAGTCTGCTGGTTTTTTCTATATTTGGTCACAGATTCTGGATTTCTGTAAACATGTAAAAGTTGTGTTTTGGAACAAATTCTTTTTAAATCTTTAGCACATGCATTCATACAGAAGGTTAACATTGGAGAACAGGAAACACGTCTAACTGCTAAATGCAGCTAAATGTTTCCATTTCTACACTTTTCTCATGGAGAGAAAATAGACTCACTCCGATTTGTGTTTGCGTAATTCCTCATTTGCAACTTGTATAATACATTAAGTAAAAAAAATAATACTAAATACAATTTACACATGCACAAATTAAAATTACAACACCTTGAAACTAATTACAAACACAAATCTTTTTAAAGGGATAAATGTTCCTAAAACGCTTGTTTAGACTTTTTTCATACTAATCATTGGGCATATCTGTTTGAGAAAGTGGGAAAATGTTACGTTTTACAGGATATTATTCACAATCTAAGTTCAACATGGCTGATAAGAAAACTCTGATGACCGAGCATTCTAGCAGTACTTGAATGCATCACTCACAGATGAATCACTGAGGTGAAATAAGTCTCACCACAGATTCGTAGTAACTGTAACAAGTGATTCGTTCTTAATTTTTTTAAGATTTACTTGTGTAATTAGCTTCAAGGTGTTGTCATTTTAATTTGTGCATTTGTAAATTTGATTTTTTACATTTGAAAATGTTTTAACTTATGCACAAAACGTATAATACGAGTTAAAAATCAAGAATTACGCACGCACAAATTGGAGTGAGTCTATTTTTTCTCTGTAATAAAAGTTTAAATGGAAACATTTAGCATCAAGAATACGCACACACAAATCCATCGTTACGCACAAATCAAGAATTACAGACGCATAAATTGGGTTGATACTCATTTCTCTCCATTTTTTAGAAGAAAAGTCAAATTAGCTGCACAGATGTCCCTGATGTTTGTTGTCCTCTGACCACAGATCAGTTTAGCCTGTGAGTCTTTGGTTCAGCGTTCGACCTGTGTGCTGAGTCCTCATCCTAAACTGCATGCTTGCACAGGTGGTGTCCTCAGGTGTGTGCCACACTGATGTGGAGTACCTGTACGAGGCTGAGAAAGGCATGAGCTTCAGACCCTTCCCTTTGGTTCTGGGCCACGAGTCGGCCGGCATCGTGGAGAGCGTTGGTCCAGAAGTCACCAAGTTCTGCCCGGGTAAGCTTCCCTCCCCCTGAAGAGAGGCTGCAGTCTTCTCTGTTTGACTGCTCCTCTGCTGTCCCTCAGGAGATCACGTCATTCCTCTTTTCCTGCCGTACTGCGGCGAGTGTGAGCGCTGTCGCAGCGTGAAGACCAATCTCTGCAGGAAGAACTGGTGAGTCCACGCTCGCTCACAGCAGGAAACATGTGACACATCAGCGTTTTTATCATTAAGAATACTTCCACACACTACTCCCACCAGACGTTATCAAGCCGAATGTTAAATTTATACAAGTAACATCATTAAGTATACAAGCTGATATGGAGAGAAATCAGTGTCACCCTGATTTATGCATGCGTAGTTCCTGATTTGTGCGTGCATATTCTTAATTTGTGCATAACTTTTTAAACTTTTTAAAATTAATTATTGGGCATATCTGTTTGAGAAAGTGGGAAAATGTCAAGTTTTACCAGATATTATTCACAATCTAAGTTCAAAGCGCCTGATAAGAAAACTCTGATGAACGAGCATTCTAGCAGTATTTAAACGCATCACTCATGGATGAATCAGTGAGACGTGGAACAAGTCTCACCACAGATTCATGCATAACTGAGGTTTTGTGTGTGCGTGAGGTGTTAATTTTTAATGATTTATTGTTGTAATTTTAATTTGTGCATGTATAAATTATATTTTGTATTTTTTTTATTATTTGTAATTTTTTACTCGTGCAAAAAATGTATTATACGAGTTACAAATCAAGAATTACACACGCACAAATCCTCATTTACGCACAAATTAAGAATTACACACGCATAAATCGGAGTGTCTTCTGAACTTTGATCTTTGGATCTTTTCTATTGAATTACATCAGGTGACTGAGTCAGTCGAGAAACTTGATTTTATTAGAAATAACTGTATTGTTTTCTCTGCCTTGATTTTCAGGTTGTTCATTTCAAGTTCTGTTCATTTTGAGTTTTCTAGAGATGGCAGCAGATTTTTATCCAGAATGTTCTGGACGGTTCTCCTTTAATTCTGCCCTCAATAATTCAGTATGAAGTCTGACAGTTCCCCTTGTTGATAAGCAGCCCAAACCATGATGCTTCCACCCCCAAGTTTACTGTTGGTATGGGGTTCTTGGGTTGGTGTTATTTCTTCTCCAAACAACATGATGTGTAGAATATCAGCCAAAAAGTTAAATTTGGCTTTCTTGTGACTAGACCAGGGGTTGGAAACCTTTAACAGTAAAAGATCCATTTGAGCACGTTTTCTACTGATCCAAACCTAGAAGGAGCCGCATCGTCTTAGTTTAGCCTTTAAGAAATTTGGGTTTGCATTCATGACCTTCTTTTTTTAATGATAAATATGAATTATGTCTATTTTTTTTTTTTTGGCACGAGCAAAAGCAAAAAATCTAAAAAGAACCTAGCATCTCTCAAAATGGGGTTTTTATTTTTGTGTTTTATATATGTTTGACAGAAGCTCAAATAAATTATTTTCAAAATAAAAGCTGCTCTATCCCAAACAGGATCATCTCAGTGCAGCTCTGGACAGCTAATAACCGATGTTGTGCAGCACAAGATAATATGTGATTTTATCTCATAAAAGATCAAACTTTTTACCAAAGTTTCTCTTCCATATAAAATCTGTTCATTCTGGAGGTAGAGTTGATCAAACTAGACGTCTTCAGGTCAACAGGATGTAAAAACCTACAGAGTTTATCATCTATGTGAACCTCAGACATCAATTTAAAATAAATTAAATAAGTGCTAATTAAGTAATCCTTACTTAAAAAAAAATGCAATTTTCTTTTTCTTTTATTTATTTATTTCAGTCTCACTCTGCTGGGTTTTGTTATTTTAGTTTGGATCTTGGTAGTCTTAGTTTTCAGGCTTTATTTGTTTTCTTTAAGTAGTTTTGGTTAGACAGACATTATCAGGAGCTGCTGACTCTGACGGTCGACATGGCTGGATCAGCAGTCTCCATGACTTATTCTATGTTTGTCCAAGGATCCACCATGAAGATAAAAGAGAACATGTGGATCTGGAGGTTGCTGACCCCTCGACTATACTATAGTCTTTAGTAATCTACCAGCTTCTCCAGACGTGAGGCTCAGCATGCATTTTGTTCAGCAGCTCTTTGCCTTTTACCCATCATGAGGTGTTTCCTGTCATCTTTCTGATTAGCATTTATAGATCATCATTCAGGACTAAAGCAGCTAAAGCCCAATAGTTCTGCTAGTGGGTGTGGTTTCCCTCTCAAAACTGACAGTTTCAGGTGATCTCCAGGATTTTCTTTGCCATTTTGCACCTTCTTATCTTTATGTGTTCAATATGTATTCTCTGTGTCTTTTCACTTTATTTATTATGACTTGAATGTCCTTGTATGAATTGAATATTAATGGTGATATTTTGTCAGTCGGCCAGTTCAGAATCCCCTTACTGATGAACATGCTGAGCTTTCAAATGCTGCTGTATGTTCAGTCTACTTCTTCCTGATGTCTGCTGTGTGTGGACCACAGGGCCAACACTCAGGCCGGTGTTCTGGCTGATGGCACCAGCCGGATATCTTTCAAAGGGAAGCAGATCTTTCAGTTCCTGGGCATCAGCTCTTTCTGTCAGTACACGGTGGTTCCTGAAACCTCTCTAGCTAAGATAAGACGGGATGCTCCGCTGGATAAGGTCTGCCTGCTCGGCTGTGGAGTCTCCACCGGTTATGGTGCTGCTGTCAAAACAGCAAAGGTAGGTGGACCTCACCCAGAATGACACTTGTGTGGATTATTGAGACATAAATATGAAGATGATAATCTACAGAGGAAACCGATTAGTTACACTTGCATATATCTAATTCCGGGGTGTCAAACTCAATCACACAAGGGGCCAAAATCCACAACACACCTAAAGTTGCAGGTCTAACAGGATAAACATTTATTGAACACTCTAAAACTACTTTTTAAAACCATAACTTTTTAACATAATTATGAACTAGATATATAGCATTACCTGTGATAATACTAGTGTGAATGCTGTAAACAGAATTTGACCACTGAAGATGCTGAAATTGATAGCTAAAAACACTGAAGCTGATAGTCAGCTTAGATCTTAGCTAAATGCCAAATTAGCCTAAAAAACGAAGCAAAAAAAAGTAGGTTAGCCAAAACAGCTAGCATGTAGCTGAAATATTGGCTAAACTACAAAATAGCCTAAAAAATGTTAAAAAAATACCAAAATATTCCAAAAAGCTAGCAGAATGCCCATTTTTAAAACTTTAAAACTGTAACTTTTTAACATAGTTATAAATAATAAAAAGTCAGGAATATTATTCCAGAATAAATTAAATAACTTAAATAACTTTAAATATTTTACTCTCTCTAAAAAATATATTTTGTCAAAATTATACAAGTTAGAAATGAGTACATGATAACATCAGGTCATTAATAACAATAAAATAAATGATCTGGAGGGCCGGATAGAATTACCCGGAGGGCCGGATCCGGCCCCCGGGCCTTGACTTTGAGACATCTCCTCAAGCCTTTCTTTCTTCGAATTTCCCATGAAAATAAACATCCAGTTTTTTTTTTTTTAAAGCTGGATACAAATACCATATATCTGCCTTTGGTAGGCCCAACCATCACTACAGTGGTTCACAACACAAATACACTCAACGTCTGCACAACATGCCTGACATGGTTGGAGGGTCTTAAAGGAGCCCCGCGTTTAAAGTAACAAACAGCTGTTTGAGCTAGAATCCATTGAAGACTGGACACAACTAGAAGATGTACGGTATTCTGCATCTAAAATGAAAGTTTTTTTTGCTGATCACTGCTAGCTCAGAGGAGAAATTGAGTGTTAGACTGGAGCAGACTCTTCCTGAAAGGGGCCGGCTCACAGTGTTACATCAGATCGGGAGGACCCGCTTGTTTCCATGGGTATGGGAGGGGCTGGTGCTCAGAGAGCAGGTTTTTGGAGGATTACTCAGAAATGTATGAACAGATCAAATTACCGCTTTGGGGTTCTTTATAGTGAGGTTTGAGCGGTATAATAAACTTAAAACAAAACTGTGACATCAAACAGATGATAGAAATTGAGGCGTTACCTGTGACGCCTAGAGAAGATTTTTAACGTACTGTAACTTTTCAACCGTTAGTTTGATAATTCTAGTAGATTCTGAAGGAGAATCTTCAGAATCTTCAAATCCAAAACATAAACACTGGAGCTCCGATGTTAAAGGGTTAACATGCACAGCTAACTTTAACTTCTTCAAGGACGTTTTTGTGGCAATCTGCTTTTTTTTCTCTCAAACAATGCTCTAGTGACATCACAAAAGGGGCGGGGTCTACTTGGATTTAAAAAAAACTCACCAGAAATGTCATCTGGAAGTCATGGAAAGACTGGGTGATGATATTTATAATGATATTCTTTGCAATGAGAATCATTGAATGGCAACACAGTTCCTCTTCAAGCTTTTGGGGCACATGTCAAAGTCGAGGCCCGAGGGCCAGATCCGGCCCTCTGGGTAATTCTATCCGGCCCTCCAGATCATTTTATTTTATTGTTATTAACGGCCCGATGTTATCTTGTGCTCATTTCTAACTTGTATAATTTTGACAAAATATATTTTTATAGAGAGTAAAATATTAAAAGTTATTTAAGGTTTAAGTTGATTTATTCTGGAATAATATTCCTGCATTTTTATTATTCAGAATTATGTTAAAAAGTTACAGTTTTAAAGTTTTCAAAATTGTTATTCTGATAGCTTTTTGGACAATTTTGGCTAATTTAGTCTTTTTTTGCTTTTTAGGCTATGTTGAAGTTTAATCTTTCAGCTACACTCTAGCTGTTTTGGCTGATTTTGGCTTTGTTTCCGTTTTTTTAGGCTATTTTCAAGTTTAGCTATTTTTTTCAGCTACATGCTAGCTGTTTTGGCCAACCTAAGTTTTTTTTTTTTTTAAAGTTTTTAAGGAGAATTTGGCATTTGGCTAATATTTTAGAGACTATCAGCTTCAGCGTTTTTATCTTTTAACTTCAGTGATTTTAGCTATCAACACTATCATCTTCAACGGCTAATTTCAGCTTACAGCATTCAAGCATTATCTCAGGTAATACTATACATCTAGTTCATAATTATGTTATGGTTTAAAGTTTTAAAATGTAGTTTTAGGGTGTTCAATAAATGTTTATCCTGTTGGTCCTAAGGTGTGTTTTGGATTTTGACCCTTGTTCGATTGAGTTTGACACTCCTGCTTTAGGCTGTAGCAGCTTTATCAGTGTTGATGTGAAGAGACTGAAGTGACCCAGATGCATCAGAGTGAGCGGCGTGTGTTCTTCCAGGTGGAGGAAGGCTCCACCTGTGCCGTGTTCGGGCTCGGAGCTGTCGGACTCGCCGCCGTCATGGGCTGCAAGGCCGCCAAGGCCAAGAGGATCATTGGCGTGGACATCAACCCGGACAAGTTTGAGAAAGCCAGACTGTTTGGAGCCACTGACTGCATCAACCCTACGGATCACAGGAAGCCTCTCCATGAAGTGCTGGCAGAGATGACGTGTGGAGGGGTGGACTACGCCCTGGAGTGTGTTGGAAGCCCCACAGTCATGGTGGGGGGCTTTACATCTTCTGCTGTCAGTGTGCAGTGAGGTTTTGGATGCATGAGGACCTTGTGGCGGTGTTCTCAGAGCGAGGCGCTGGAGTCCACCACAGAGGACGGAGGGACCTGCGTCATCGCCGGATGGACAGAGACGGAGAAGATGGACGTCCAGGTTCTGAAGATCCTCATGGGGCGCACTTTGAAGGGAACCTACTTTGGAGGTGTTTTGAGGCTCGATCTTTCAGATAACTTTGATCTACATGTTAGCAGGTGATCAGAGTTAACTCAGTTCTCCTCTCTGAAGGCTGGAAGAGTGTAGTGGAAGTGCCGCAGCTGGTGGACGAGTACATGAACCAGAACCTGAAGCTGGACGAGTTCATAACCCACAACCTTCCTCTGGATCAGATCAACGTGGCCTTTGACCTTCTGAGAAACGGAAAGAGGTAAGACTCTGTAACCTCTGCTATGTAACCATGCTATGAGGTATATATCACTAGAGATGACACGCAGGCTTTTGACTATTGTCCAACATACGTGAAGAGCGACGCCATATTGGAATGGTATAAAAATAATAAGACATGGTTTAACAGAACCAGTAAAATGACCATAAAATTATTCATTTTTTTCCGATTTTAAAAAGGGAAAAATTCTGATAATCAGAAAATTAATTCCCAGCTCATGGTGATAATGTTTTTTACAAAGTGGAACAAATGAACGACATTTTAAACTTTTTTATAAATAAATAGCTTATTATATAGGGAAAACAATGCATACCTGATGCATGGTTGACTGAGATTTATGCAGTTAGACTCCTCTGTGCGTGTTTGTAAACGGACCGATGGGTCGCTGACATCGCTGTAGACTGCTAGCACCAGTTGTATGAGCAGGTCCCCGCCCTGAACAGTGTGACATGGTTGGAGCAGACACTGCATCCCAGTCACGCCGGTCCCAATGGTCCCACGACCTCGGAGCGGAGAGGTCTGGACGGCACCCGCTTTAAAGCACGTAGCAGCCAGGACTTATCATCGAACAGGAGCCGGTCGTGACGCAACGCCGCAGGGTAATTTTACCAGATGGGGGGCGGCACCTCTGGGCTGGCCATTCTACAAGTGGATCCCGCACAGCCTCAATCGGAAGGAATCAGGCACCGGCGCGACAGCGGGCAGGCGGTATTCTGTTCACCACATTACTCGGTCCGCCTGCTGCACAGGGATTCAGCGCTGGACTCTTCTCTCTTTGCAGACATCTATACCATTCCAATATGGAGAACAACTTTACGTACACAACAAGCTAGCATGTCATCTCTAGTCACACATATATCAATGTAAACAGAGTTAAGGTTGGCATTGGTGGTAAAATAAGACATTGAGTCAACAGAAAACACGTCTAAAGCTGAATGTTCTGCTAAAGTGAAACATCCATCCACTTTAGAGCCACAGGGTTGCTGGAGCCTATCCCAGCTATTGCTGGGCAGAGAGAGGTACACTCTGGACTAAACTAGAACATAAACTAGCCTCTTTACTAGAACTGTCTCTGTGACTTTAACACGCTCTCTTTATGGTTTCTTCTGTACTGTGTCCTCACATGGTTTAAAGAGGCTTCTATTGAAATATATGATAATAATGATTATTTTTACTAAAATGAGCTCATTATTCATCCATTGTTCTTTCAGCATTCGGACGGTCATCGGTCTGCAGGACCCTCAGGAGGAGAAACTATGAAGGTTTCCTTCTTACTTGAATGAAAAAGGAGAACAGAAACCCTCTGCTTGTTCTCCACTAGGGGGCACCCTCGTTTTGTGGACGTCCCTAATCTCTGTGCTGTAAAAAAGTCCTCTTTACTGATAAAGAATTTTATATGCTAACAAATCTGAGTCTTAATTCAAGTTCATTTTTTTGTTTAAATTTTAAACTTGTCATTCAGAGCGAAGCAGCATCCACACTGGATCTGAGCTGATCCGGTTCTGGACTGATTCTGCTGAAGCTGAGCTGAAAGACAGCAGACTATACTATAGGCTGATGAACGAAGACAGAAGCCAAAGATTATTTTGTTAAAGCTGAACCGTGGCAGCAGAAGGGCAGCTCCCAGTCTGAAGGAAACCCTGCTGAACATTTGTTCATTTACACAGAGAAGATTCATTTCCAGGTTTGTGTGAAGCTGAACGTCTTCATCTGCTGCAGACGATGAACCGTTTTTGTTTAGTTTGTCCTTCACTTCTGTGGCTGCAGAAGAAACACGGTAAAAGCAGTTCATATAATTTAATAAAATATATTTTTTTTAGGGAGTAAAATATTGAAAGTTATTCAAGTTTTAAGTTGATTTATTCTGGAATAATATTCCTTCCTTTTTATTATTCATAATTATGGTAAAAAGTTAGTGTTTTAAAGTTTTTAAGTTTAGCATTCTGCTAGCTTTTTGGACTGTTTTGGCCCTTATTTGATGGGCTATTGTGGAGTTCAGTGAATATTGTAGCCACATTCTTGCTGTTTTTTAGGCTGTTTTGGAGTTTTGGATAAAGATGATCCCTTTTAGGTCAGTGAATCAGATCGTTCGAAATGAACAGATTTACTGAACTGTTCTGGCAACAGCTGCTATCGGGGCTCACACACCCATGATGCTTCAGTCTTCCCACAATGCATCTCTGCAGCGAGTCTCAGGTCAGATGTGAGTGGAGCTGATTTGTAGGGACTGGTATTCCTGTGCAGCCTTTAGGCTGTTTCATGCGTGTCATCTTGTAGAGCAGGAGCTGGTCCTGCCTCGGTCTAAAGATCCTCTCGTGTGGTTGCTTCTCTTCCTGAACCTCAAACCCCCCAGAGAAACTCCTCGTCTCCTTCAAGCCAAACCAAGACAGGTTGTGGTTGTGATGCTGGAGCCTGTGACGCCCCCTCAGCTGGAACACGATCAGACAACAAAGAAGACGATGACTCAACCACACAGCCCTTCCCACGTGCACAGTCACGAGGAGGTCCGTGCACGGCAGCTCTAAGCGTTTGTTGTCTTTTGTCTGACAGTAAAGCCGTAATTGAGAGATTAGCTGTGGCTCTTTTGGGGACGCTCCTTGTTTGGTCTCAGACACACCGTTCAGCCTGAGCGGGAAGGACCCCCTCCCTCATAGACTCAGCAGTTTGGTTCTTGGACGGGTCCAGAAATGGGCTGATATGACCCGGCGTTACCTTCTGACCCTGTTTTTACTGGAGCCAACGCCTGAGCTTCAGCCACACAAAGACATGCTCGGTGGGCTTTAATCGTGAACTGTGACCTGTTGTTCTGAGCATAGCGCCCCCTGGAGAGCAGACGGTAATAGTTCGGATCATGAAGGACTTTTTATAGAAGACTTGTGCCGTTCAATCAGAGGTAGTATTTGTAAATGATGGTCGGAGAGGAAGCGGATGAAGAGCTGTGTGCATGAACTCCTAACTCAATCTGACATTTGACCATCAAGACATGTACTAAAACATGCTCGGGCTCTCAGAGTCTGTACCTGACTTAAACAAATATTTTGAAAGTCATTTATGCAGACTAAATGGTTCTAATAGTAAAGTGTGATCTTTTAAAAAAACATTAGCAGTTGGCTTTTTTCGCTCACGTACAAAAACACGTATTTTCTTGTAGTTTGCCTCCCAGATTAGAGTATTATGAAGCGTCCTGATGAGAAACACAAACAGAGTCTTAACTTTAGTGTGTTCATGTTCCGGGTGGTGTGAGGTGAGGATGGAACAACACTGACGGCTCTTTAAAGAAGATCTACTGCACGTGTCAAAGTCAAGGCCCGGGGGCCGGATCCGGCCCTCCAGGTAATTCTATCCCGCCCAAAAGATCATTTTATTTTATTGTTATTAATGACCCGATGTATAACTTGTATAATTTTGGCAAAATATATTTTTATGGAGAGTAAAATATTGAAAGTTATTTAAGGTTTAAGTTGATTTATTCTGGAATAATATTCCTGACTTTTTATTATTCAGAATTATGTTAAAAGTTACAGTTTTAAAGTTTAAAAAAATTAGCATTCTGCTAGATTTTTTGACTATTTTGTCATTTATTAAGAATTTTAGGTTATTTTGGAGTTCAGCTAATAATTCAGCTACATGCTAGCACTTTTGGCTAATTTAGGCTTTTTTCTGTTTTGTGAGATATTTTGGAATGTAGCTCATATTTCTGCTAATTTAGGCTTTTTTAGACTATTTTGGAATTTAGCTAATGATTCAGCTACATGCTAGCTGTTTTGGCTAATTTAGGCTTTTTCAGTTTTTTTATTCTATTGTGAGGTTTAACTATTTTTTTCAGCTCTGTGATAGCTGTTTTGGCTAAGCTAACTTTTAATTTTTTAATTTTTTTATATAGGTTTTTAGGCTAATTTGGCATGTAGCTAATAATTTAGCTGGCTATCAGCTTCAGCATTTTGAGCTGTTGACTTTAGCGTTTTCAACTATCAATTTCTGCATCATTAGCAGCAAATTCATCTTACAGCATTCACACTGACATTATCACAGGTAATGCTATATATCTAGTTCATAGTTATGTTTGAAAGTTACAGCTTCAAAGTTTTAAAATGTAGTTTTAGAGTGTTCTATAAATGTTTATCCTGTTCAGCCCACAATCTAAGGTGTGTTTTGGATTTTGGCCCCATGTGTGATTGAGTTTGACACCCCTGATCTACTGGTACTGAAAATGGGTCACAGAACCTCCCAAACTCCAAATAAAATGTACAACCCCCCCCCCCCCAAAAAAAAAAAAAAACAAACCAAAACTGAGGGTCCTGCTGCAGAGACTTTAGTGTTTCACCTTCATTTCTCAAATAAAACCGAGACGATCGTGAAAAAGAACAGCTCTGAGAGGAGTTTTTCTCCGGTCTGACGGATCTTACATCATTGCTGCAGTTTCAAGGCTGTGGTGAGATGAAGAACTCCAAATGAGCGTGCAGTGAGTCACAAACGGCCACAGTGGAGTTCATCATTCTGTTTTGCTGCTCTGCTCACAATAACTCACCGTTTTTCTAAGATGAGCCTCACAAATCAGAGTCCCTTGGCTCGCTGGCTGGCCACAGAAAGGCTGGGCCGGTCCCAAAGAACACACTCCAAACCCCGCCGAACACTTGTAGCTGTGGCGCAGCGGCCCATTACTCACTCTCAGGAAGACCCAGGAGGAGGGGCTGAAGGTGACCTCGCCAACTTTATATTTACGGCTTGTTCATATATGTTGGCTGCAGAGTTTGGAGGATGTGGAGCCAAGAAGTCTGATCCAGTTTGGTAGAACTTTAGGCTGGAGTTCGAGTACATCCATCTTTTTACGAGATTTCTCCTATTCAGGCTCACGGGTGCTGAGGCTTCCATCACCATTCCATCAGAGCCACGCACACACAGGAAGATTAAAGGGCCCCTGGATGTTCTTTGTCCCTCCAGTCGAGCTTCTGTCTCGTTCGGCTTTCTTCATCCAGCATTCACTGAGTTTTGTTTTGAACTCACACAACGAAACATGTCGTGACTGACCGCTGCTTCTGCTCTCAGCATCTCTCCATGCAGCTGGAGAAGGTTCTGAGAGAACAAAACCACAAAGTCATCTGCACATTTCATCTTTCAAGTATTAAAACATGAGAAGATCTCTGAATAAAATGTGTGTGTGAGGTGACAGATGTGTGTTGGAAACAAAGATGGAGCCTCACGGGAGACTGCAGGAGCGCATGGATCCGAGTCTGCAGCAGGTCAGCTGACTGCTGCAGACGAAAACATTCACTGGAGTTACAATCACTCATGTTTTTAGAGTTTCTTCTAAGAATCTATGACATACAAAACAGACGAGTGCTTGTCATGTTTTCAAACATTCTATAGCTGATGTGTGGAAACAGCTGCAGCAGTGAGAGAGGAAGAACCAGAAAATAAAACAGAAACAACTGAAGATTGATGTGTCAGAATTCTCCTTTTTTTGAGAAATAGAAGTGGGTTTGGAAAACTAAATTCATTTCACATTTTTAACTTTTCGCTCTGCAATCTGTTTGTTTAAATAAAAATGTAAAAAAAAAAATAGAAAACTTGAAAATTGGACAAATGTCTAAACAAAGAAAACATTTATTGAATAATAAATATTTCTGATGTTTTATGTTGAACACTTCTTTCCAAATAATAAACTAAAGCATTGTGCAAGAACCAGATACACCAACAAATCACTTAACACAAAAACATATTAAAGTTCACAACAACAGTTATTAAAACAAACAATAAAAAACAACTTTAGGATACATTTTAGAAATCACAACAAAATTTCAAAAACAGGACAGACAAAGCAGCATTTCATCCAGTGCACCAGGGTCCCCAAACTTTTTCCTGTGAGGGCCACATCACTGTTTTCTTCTCTGCTGTGGGGCGGGGGTCAGTTTGTAGGCTAACAGAAAAAGTGTAACACTCACAGAAAGCCACTCACAGCAAAATTATATATAATTCATTTCTGTAATCTTCATAAAAAATAATACCAAAATATTTAAAAAACTGGATATAAAGCATTACCCGTGATAATGGCAGTGTGAATGCTAAAAGCTGAAGAGGCTGAAATTGATAGCTAAAAACGCTGAAGTTAATGAGTTGAAAATGCTGAGGCTAATAGTTGAAACACTGAAGCTGATATCTAGCTAAAATATTAGTGAAATGCCAAATTGGCTTAAAAACTGAAACAGCCTAAGTCATTCAAAACAGCTAGCATGTTGCTGAAATATTAGCTAAATGCTAAATTAGCCAAAAAAAAAAAAAATCCTGGAAAAGTGTGTAATTTAGCTGAAACAGCTAGCATGTTGCTGAAATATTAGCTAAGCTAAACTCCACAATAGCCTAAAATCCTCAGTAACTGCCAAAACATTCAAAAAAGCTGGCATAAAAAGAGCTGAATATTTCAACAGCTGAAAGAAGAGCTATAGACGTCCAAAAAACGGAAAAAAGAAAAATAATAATAATGAAGAAATTAAAAAAAAAGTGAATAACTATTAAACTAATAAATATTCTCTCCTCTCCCATCATAGTTCAGACTGCAGAGGGGTGGAATACAAAGTCTTGATTGGTCGAATTAGAAAAAAAAAAAGTTTCCCTGATAGCGTTTGGGGGCCAGCCAAATGTGGAGGAATGCTCTGACCCATAGTTTGGGGACCTCTGCATCGGACAACCCATCTGGGAATCCAAAAACACATTCCTACAGATGTGTACGTTTTAGCTCTAAAAAACATCAAAATGACCCCCCACCCCCACCACAATCCATGTATAGAAAAACACAGCAATAATGATCAAAATGTTTTCAAAATCAGGGTAAGCTTGTTTCTTACGGGTGAAAAAGTTTGACTTTCTAACATGGAAGTCAATGGGAAGTTGCTCTTTTCTGACTCCAGCCTCCAGTGGTCCTTGGAGGAACTACAGTTGGTAGCTCCAGGTTCCATTAAGTTTGGGGGGTCATGTCCCTAAATATATTGTTCCCTGCACAAATGTTACACCTGTAAGACCTCGGTTTACTGTCGTACCTGTAATATCCTCTTTCTGAGGTTCTGCCCGTTTTATTTCATCTGAATATCGTGTCATCATGACATTCATTATTGCAAAGGTTGCTACATCTTGGTTAGGTCGCCCTTGTAAATGAGGTTTTGATCTCATTGCGTCTTTTATCTGCTTAAATAAATGTAATCAATCAATCAAAAACAAGTCAGTGACAAATTCAAGGATTTTAAGTGTATGTTGTGGTTTTAATATATGGTAGAGGTCACTTCATTGGCTCTGATTGAGGTTTTGCTGGTTCTATTTATGAATTTCTTGTTGAAATGCAGTAGAAACAGTAATATATATATTTTTTTTCTTACTGTATTCGCTGCATCGACATGATCCTTTAGTGTAGGATGTCTTTTATTTTGAAAGGTCATGCAAAGTTCTGTCAAAAGTTACAAACTATTTTGCATTTTTTTGAAAATAACTATTTTCTTTTAATTTTTATGCTTTATTTATGGCAAAAACAAAATAGTTTATTTAAATATATCATGTCAGTAGCAAAAAGATAAATATAAATGAGTTTCTTATTTTGGGGGAGTGAAGACTGTGACTCTTTCTGGGTTTTGGTTGTTGAGAAATCGACCCAAACGACTCTTTAAGTGTTGAAGGTTGCCGACCTCTGATCTAGATCTCTGACCTGTTCTGTCATTTTTTGGTAAAATCTGCTCCTCGTCTGGACCTGGAAACATGCATTTTAGATGTAAAGTCTGAGTGAAGTAGATCGCTGTGGTCTGTCTGAACCCGTTCAGAAGAGGAGCTGGTCTCAGGTGTGACCAGAATCAGAGGACGACCAGAAGAAAACGGCTCCTGGCTGTGACCGGTGTTGACAGACGTCCTTTTAGAAATGAGTTTTAAGAAGCTCCACTTGGCAAGGTCAACGTTCCTGCCAGCAACAACAGATTTCAACTTTACCCGTGGATTAAGCACCAAATATGTCGTCCTAAACGGGAAGGGTCGGACCTGGGTTCTATTCTCTCCGTCTCACACTGAGCAAATCAACAGCTCGATGCTCCTCCCCCCTACTTTTTGTCTAACAGTCGCTCCTCATCTTAGCTTGATTCTCTGTGTGCTGCGTGTTTGCCTTCCTTTCCCAAATCCCACAGAGCAAACACGGAGACGGACGGATTATCCCAATATCAGGCCTGGCACCGGATCCACAGAGAGAAATGTCAGTGCGTCCCGGGGGGGTCATCAGCAAAACCATCCACACATCCATCCGTCCGTCCATCCATCCATATCCCTCTATCCATCCATCCCTCTATCCATCATCCCTCCATCTATCCATCTCTCCATCCATATCCCTCTATCCGTCCGTCTGTCCATCCATCCATCTCCCTCTATCCATCCATCCATCCATCTCAATCCATCCATCTATCCATCCATCCATCTCCATCCATCCATCTATCCATCCATCCATCTCCCTCTATCCATCTCCATCCATCCATCTCCATCCACACATCTATCTGGCCATCCATCATCCCTCTTTCCATCATCCCTCTATCCATCCATCCATCCATCCATCTCCATCCATCCATCCAT